>NW_015169322.1:41066-70880 GCF_001447785.1 Gekko japonicus
GCCTCCGGCCGCCCACCTGGCCCACCCTCCCGGCCCAGCGAGTGGCACCTCCGACCTCCCGTTGCCCACCCCCCAAACTCCAAGCCTCCAGCCCTCCACTCCAACCAGCGCCCCCCAAGCTCCCCTATCCATTCGCCACTTCTCCTGCCGCGGGGCAAGCCCAACGCCACGGAGAACCTGTCCAAGACCCTACTCCGCATTTCTCAGCAGCAAAGAGAGATGGCTGGCAGAACCTCTCAAATCCGCTCCCCTTCTCCAGCCTGCACAGCAAGACAAGCTGGCATATGCTTCTGCAGCCCTCCCTCCAACCCCCTTCTTACCTTCTTCCCCCCTCTCTGTCCCCCTCTGTTTGGTGCATTGCCATCTTTACGTATGGAAATTCCTGGAGATTTGAGGGGTGGAGCCTGGGTAACAATGGTTACCACTCTCCAGGTGAGGGCTACAGATAACTCAAAAATACAAATGCTCTTCAGGTAGCTCAGAGCAGTCCCTCTGGAGAAAACAGTGCACTCTGTCATTATACCCTGCTGAGGTCGCCACAGGAAACTGACACTGTTTGCCCAAAGCCCGAGCACTCTCCCAAAGCCTCTTTCTAGATCTCGTTGTATTTATTTCCACAGCGGGCCTTATTTCTAGTAAAAACATAAGAGAAGCCAGTGTTGGATCAGGCCAATGGCCCATCTAGTCCAACACTCTGTCATACAGTGGCCAAAAATACCAGGTGACATCAGGAGGTCCAGCAGTGGGGCCAGGACACTAGAAGCCCTCCCACTGTTGCCCCCCCCCACAAGCACCAAGAATACAGAGCATCCCTTGCCCCAGACCGAGAGTTCCTATCTATACCTTGTGGCTAATAGCCGCTGATGGACTTCTGCTCCATATGCTTATCGAATTCCCTCTTGAAGCCACCCATGCTTGTAGCCGCCGCCACCTCCTGTGGCAGTGAATTCCATGTGTTAATCTTCCTCTCACCTACGCATTCTGGGAGGCCCATGTTTGAATCTCGGCTCTGTCATAGAAACTTGCAGGGTGACTTTGGGCCAGTTCCTCTCTCAGCCTAACCCACCCCACACAGTTGTTATGTGGCTAATGGAGAAGGGGAGACTGATTTTGTCCACTGGGGAGAAAAGCAGGGCACACATATCTAAGGGAAATTGTTTCTATAGAAATGTGCAGGAGACTGTCTATGGTTCTCTGTGGCTGGGCAGAAAATGCACTTTCCAAATGCTCAGAGTCACCCACCTTCACTATTTTGTGTTGAACCTGTTGTCGGGCCATTGCCAACAAGTTCTGGGACTGAGCCTTGGGGAATGCAGCTGGAAGCCTGCTGGGTAACAGAGCTGATCTGATATCTGGTGGAACAGAAACGGCTCCAGGAAAGTTGCCTTATTCACTGTGGCAGAGAGCCAGGATACTTATTTATAGCCTTTTCTCCCGTCTCTTAATTCTGCAAGAGAGCCAAGCCTCACCTGAAGATGAATGTGTTCCCTAAACTCATCAGACTCCTTTGGAGAGTGTCCTTAGCGGTGTCAGGATCCACAGCAAGACAACAAAGTACATGCTTCCAAGAAGGTTTTACTTTTATTGAAAAGCCATCAATGCAGTAACATGAACACTGTTAGGAATGGCGGGTTACCTATGCACATAATAGGATATAGGGCATTCGTATGCGGGCCCCCCCAGCTCTACCCAACTAGATGGACTCCTGCGCACGGGCATTTGGCTTATTCTCCAACGGCCGCAAAGCTGGGAACGAAAGAAGCTCCCACGAAAGCTAGACACCACCAACCTCTCCAGTAACCTTGACAGATAAACGTTACTGCTTTGAAGCAATTAAGCACATGGGAAGGAATGCACAGCAATTAGAATCACACACCACACTCATGGCAGCTTCAGCTGACAAGCGGGAAAGAATTTAAAAAGATCCTGCAACGCAGAATTTTATTTCAGGCTGCTGCTTGGGCCATATTAATGATCTCTTGATGCCTCGTCTCCTCCCTTTGAGCTGCCAGGAGAAAACATTTCTTTCTTAACCGGACTTTTAACAAGGGGTGGTGGAGGAGTATCTTTTTATTCATTGATCAGTTGGTATCATCTGCATCTATCCCGAAGACTTGTTATGGGGATCATTCAGGCAGCCAAAAGTCTTATGCCAGGGCTGCCAACCTCCAGGCGGCACCTGGAGAGCCATTCCAACGGAGGAAATGGCAGATTTGGAGGGGGAGACTAGATGGTATGATACCCTCCACTTCCCAACATCTCCAGGTATTTCCCAACCCAGAGCTGGCAACCCTGTTTTGTGTTGTGGGTTTTGATGTTCTGGGCTTTGCTGGCTAGTTTTGAATGGTGGTTAATTTTCCCCATTGTATGTTCTTATGATGTTTCTTTCTTGCTGTATTTTGTAAGCTGCCTCAAACAGGTCACTGAAGAGGTGGCTTTCAGTAAAATGCTTTCAGTAAAATCAGATAAACAATCTCACGGGTGTCCCACTAACAGCAATTTTACTTGCACCATTCTAACTAATTTATACCTCCCCTTTCCTTCAAGCAGCTAGGGGCAAATGCTCCCTCTAAGCTGTGGAGTCTTGTGAGCAACTGGCATTAAAGTTGTGAGCGAGCGATTTGGCTACTGCGTAAATGAGTTTGCTCTGGAGCCCTCCTTCCTGAGCTGAGACAAAAATGTGTCAGCCAGAGGCTAAAAAACTGCAAGCTAGCTCACACTAACTCAGCTTAGAGTGAAAATTGGCTAGGGGTGAGTTACATAGTTCCCTGCTGCTCAGCTGATCCTCACAACAGCCCTGTGAGGCGGGTAAGGTTAGGCTGAGAGTCTGTGGCTGGGCCCACAATACCCAAAGAGCTTCTTGGCAGAATAGGGATTTGAACTCAGGGCTCTACAGTCCTAGATTGGCACTCTGACTGCTAGTCTGCCCTAGGTCAATAGCAGCAGCCGTGGCGGCAGCAGAGGAGGAGGAGATTGGATTTATACCATGCCCTTCATTCAGAGTCTCAGAGCGGCTTACAATCTCCTTCCCTTCCTCTCCTCATAACAGACACCCTGTAAGGTAGGTGGGGCTGAGAGAGCTCTGAGAGGATTACTCTTGAGGGAACAGCTCTGAGAGAACTGGGACTGACCTAAGGTCACACCAGCAGCTGCATGTGGAGGAGTGTGAAATCAAACCTGATTCTCCCAGATTAGAGTCCACACTCCTAACCACTGCACTAAACTGGCTCTCTGGAGTGTGGATATTAACTTCATTCTTTAATCATCTCTCCTTATATATAATTGAATAGTGGGTGCCAAAGTTCTAAAATGCACTCCTTTAGTGTATGGACGCTTGAACTGTCAGTCAGAAGACGCTGGCTGGGTTGACTGGCTGCTTTGTGCAGTCCCGCCCAGCGTTTCAAGGTCTTTTGCATATGGAAGCTGATTGGACTTCACTGCATTCCACACCTCAAACTCACCCCCCTCCCCGCAAGGCAGTTGGAATGTCAGTTGCATATGGAACCTTCAAGGTCTTTTGCATATGGAAGCTGATTGGACTTCACTGCATTCCACACCTCAAACTCACCCCCCTCCCCGCAAGGCAGTTGGAATGTCAGTTGCATATGGAACCTTCAAGGTCTTTTGCATATGGAAGCTGATTGGACTTCACTGCATTCCACACCTCAAACTCACCCCCCTCCCCGCAAGGCAGTTGGAATGTCAGTTGCATATGGAACCTTCAAGGTCTTTTGCATATGGAAGCTGATTGGACTTCACTGCATTCCACACCTCAAACTCACCCCCCTCCCCGCAAGGCAGTTGGAATGTCAGTTGCATATGGAACCTTCAAGGTCTTTTGCATATGGAAGCTGATTGGACTTCACTGCATTCCACACCTCAAACTCACCCCCCTCCCCGCAAGGCAGTTGGAATGTCAGTTGCATATGGAACCTTCAAGGTCTTTTGCATATGGAAGCTGATTGGACTTCACTGCATTCCACACCTCAAACTCACCCCCCTCCCCGCAAGGCAGTTGGAATGTCAGTTGCATATGGAACCTTCAAGGTCTTTTGCATATGGAAGCTGATTGGACTTCACTGCATTCCACACCTCAAACTCACCCCCCTCCCCGCAAGGCAGTTGGAATGTCAGTTGCATATGGAACCTTCAAGGTCTTTTGCATATGGAAGCTGATTGGACTTCACTGCATTCCACACCTCAAACTCACCCCCCTCCCCGCAAGGCAGTTGGAATGTCAGTTGCATATGGAACCTTCAAGGTCTTTTGCATATGGAAGCTGATTGGACTTCACTGCATTCCACACCTCAAACTCACCCCCCTCCCCGCAAGGCAGTTGGAATGTCAGTTGCATATGGAACCTTCAAGGTCTTTTGCATATGGAAGCTGATTGGACTTCACTGCATTCCACACCTCAAACTCACCCCCCTCCCCGCAAGGCAGTTGGAATGTCAGTTGCATATGGAACCTTCAAGGTCTTTTGCATATGGAAGCTGATTGGACTTCACTGCATTCCACACCTCAAACTCACCCTGCCCAAAGCCAGAGCACTCCCCCAGAGCCTCTTTCTAGATCTCGTTGTATTGCTTTCACAACAGGCTTTACTGCTAGTAACTATATAAGTCTTAAGTAGTTTTACAAAAAGGCATAATTTCCACGGTTATGGGTGTTCTAGAAAGAGACACGCCACGCTGCTCAAGTGTTTTGGCAGTATCCTGAGAATCTTGTTTGTCTTTTCATTTCTTAAAAAAAGAAAAAGAAAACAAGTTCCTAGCCATATGACTGGCTAGAAATTGTGTGGACAATGCCCAGTGAACTCCCATAATACAGCTTGTGTGGGAGTCCGCACACCTGCCGAGTGAACCCCCACATAGTTCTCTGCTTTTCCCACGTGACTAGCAGCAGCAGAATAAATTATGCAAAGCAAATCTATGCAAATATGCTTAATCTGAATATTTCACTGAGACGGGAAGATCTGGGGTGGAGTAGGGGCTGAATTCAAGTTTCTTTTCTAATACTTAGATCAGGGTACAGATCTGGTGAGATTTGGGGTATCTGTGGTTAGTTCCACATACCACAATGTAAGAAGGTTAATTACAAGGAATTGGGGGGGGGGGACCCTGAACATCTAGTTTTCTTTCACAGCATATTCCATGAGCTCTGGACAAGTTAAAACCTGACTTCTCTGCACAACTTAACAGAGTAGACTACGTTGAGAACAACTTCCCCAGAGTTAGGCTCTCCCATGCTTAAAGCATTGTCTGAGCCCAAAGAGAAGAATAAGAAGAGAAGAAGAGATTGGATTTATACCCCGCCCTTCACTACCCAAAGGAGTCTCAGAGCAGCTTACAAACTCCTTTCCCTTCCCCTCCCCACAACAGACATCCTGTGAGGTAGGCGGGGCTGAGAGAGCTCTGACAGAAACTGCTCTTTTTCAAGAACAGCTCTGATAGAACTATAGCTTGCCCAAGGTCATCCAGCAGGTGCAAGTGGAGGAGTGGGGAATCAAACCCGGTTCTCTCAGATTAGAGTTCGCCCATTTAACCACTACACCAAATTGGAAAAAACAGATCACACAACACAATTATTTAATTTTACCCTAATTAATTAATTGCTGTATGGCAGTGGGTGTAGTACAGCCAGGAGATCTGAAAATTGTCTGGCAGCCAGAAGTTCTTAGGTCTTTTTGGGTTACACACCATTAGGTGGTGGTGAGCTAGACTTGTCTTTTGGACTGAGTGAGCTCTGAGAGCTGTGACTGGCCCAAGGTCCCCCAGCTGGCTTCATTTGGAGGAGTGAGGAAATGAAACCTAGTTCTCCAAATCAGAGCCCACCACTCTTATCTCACTCCAAGGGCTCCCCGGTGGCTTACAAAATGAAACATACAAAAATGAAATACAGTTGCGATAAGACCCAACTTGCCCACCAAGTATGCGCGAAGTATGTGGTATGCCACACGATGCTGAGACTGGTTCTACCCCCACGGCTCACAAAAGGCCATAGTTATGAGCCACAGGGGCAAGAGGTACAAATTATCTTCATTATTTTACCACTGGGAACATTGCAGATCAGGAAAAGAGTGTAGAGGGAACACGGAAGCCCCTTCTGGACACAGGCCGCAGTTGCGATCAGAATGAGACACCACATGAACGGAAATTGAGGAGAACCTGCAAGCCACACGCGGCAGTTACACAAGATGGGAGACCCTGACCCAACCGATGCATTCTCTTAGGTGTGAACAGACATTTGTGATGAACTAAGGATCTCCTTGTCCACAGCTCAGCCTGTTAGCAACTACACTACATGCAATCCTGCTCCCCAGTGAAATTAGATGTGGCATCTGTCACAAGTCAGGTTAGGGTTCTCCGAGACAACTCATGGACAGGTGTGACATTAGGGAATTGATGTTCCCAAGTGCTCCTGGGTCTGATTCAGCTTGGGAACGTGGCACACGGGAGGAGGAAAGGCACCAGCCTCCTTCCATGCTCGGGTTGCCAACCTCCAGGTGGTGGCTGGAGATCTCCTGGGATTACAACTGATTCCCAGGTGACAGAGACCAGTTCACCTGGAGAAAATGGCCACTTTGGAAGGTGGACTCTGTGGCATTTATACCCCATTGAAGTCCCTCCCACCATCCTCAGGCTCCGCCGCCCAAACCTCCAGGTATTTCCCAACCTGGAGCTGGCAACCCAACTCCATGCCTTTTCCCCAGCTGAAACAGCCTCGGAGGAGTCCTATTTCCCCCCATTCCATGTCATGTCTCCATGTCATGTCTAGTTTGGCCCTTTAAAATCATGGAAAAAATCCTAAAGAAAAGAAGAAGAGGAGGAGGAGAAGGAGGAAGAGGAGGAGGAGGAGATTGGATTTATACCCCACCCTTCACTACCCAAAGCAGTCTCAGAGCAGTTTACAATCTCCTTCCCCTCCCCCTCCCCACAACAGACACCCTGTGAGCTGTGTTCCCTTTAAGATGAGTTAGTGTGAGATAGCTCACAGTTTTTTAGCCTCTGGCTCACACCTTTTTCTCTTAGCCCAGGAAGGATGGCTCCAGAGCAAACTAATTTATGCAGTAGCCAAATCGCTCACTCACAACTTTAATGCCAGTGCCCACAAAGCAGAATTTTTGCTCACAAGACTTCACAGCTTAGAGGGAGCATTGCTTGTGAGGTAGTTGGGGCTGAGAGAGCTCTTTTGAGAACTGCTATTGAGAGAACAGCTCTGAAAGAACTTGTAACTGACCCAAGGTTACACCAGCAGCTGCATGTGGAGGAGTGGGGAATCAAACCCGGTTCTCCCAGATTAGAGTCTATGCTCCTAACCACTACAGCAAACTGGCTCTCAGTCCACCAGTACCTTCTCTAGGGTTGCCAGCTCCGGGTTGGGAAATACCTGGAGATTTGGGGGGTTGAGCTTGAGGAAAGTAGGAGTTGAGGAGTGGAGGGACTTCAATGGGGTATAGTGCAACCATTTTCTCCAGAAGATCAGTTTTAATCCCAGGAGATCTCCGGCCCACACCTGGAGGCCGGGAACCCTAAAATCCTGCACAATCCCTCCCAAAATGCACAGGAACCCTCACCCAAAACAGCTCATTTCAGCAGGGCTCATGTAGGATAACTTCCCAGTGAATTTTCGTCAAAACATTTTCTAATTCTGGTTCAAAACCCAGCCTTCTTTTCGATTCATTCTCCGGCTGTTAATTCAGCCGAGATTTTGAGAGCCGGATTCCTCCCTCCCCATTTCTATCCTCCTAAAAGTGGAGAACAAAATATTATTGCTGTAAAAAACGTTAGCTTGTCGGGTGCGATTTCACCTCTGCTCCCTGTTAACAGTGATTCGAATGGGGGGGGGAGATGGAGAATGCCGCCGCCTCTGGAAAGTCATGGTTGCTATGAAGGCAATCGCCTTTGCAAGCGACATACATCTCTTCAATTCCTTCACGATGGCTACATCCTGAGAATCTCTTCATTTTGGTGGCTGGCTTCCTGACAAAATGCCAACCTCGTAATTAAGTCGTGGGAGATGCCGAGAGAATCGGTGATGAGGAGAGACCGGAGCAGTCAGAGAAGGAGGCGGCTGAGGTGCCGGGATCACTGTTAATCCCGTATTCTGGTTGAGACAGTCCATTCCCTGTCCCAGTCTGTGGGAGCATCTTAGTGAGAGGTGTCAGGCCTCGGGAGAAAGGTACTGAATAGATGAAGTAAATATATAAATTTAAAAAACCATTTTTTGTCATCCCCCCGGTCCTGGCCTATATATTCCTCCTGCATGGAAGGAGCACACCGTCTACTGTTTCAAATAATGGGTGTCACATGGTATGTCCCAACATGTGTTCCCTCTAAGCTGAGTTAGTGTGAGCTAGCTCACAGTTTTTTAGCCTCTGGCTCACACATTTCTGTCTCCGCTCAGGAAGGATGGCTCCAGAGCGCTTGCTCACAACTTTAATCCAAATCGCTTGCTCACAACTTTAATGCCATTAGCTCACAAAGTAGAATCTTTGCTCACAAGACTCCACAGTTCACAGGGAGCACTGGTCCCAACATGTGTATACCTGTCCAGACGTCCATGAGGAAGAGGGGAGGAAGAAGCGTGGCACCTGCAGGCCAATGGGACTGTGCCCCAAAATCATTTTAAGAAATAGAGTCCCACTGTGGTCAGTTTATTTATTTAGGTAGTTCTTGTTTCACATTGACTTGAAGCACTAATAATATCTTAAAATGACATAGTGCTTTCGTTTCAGAGGATAGCCATGTTGGTCCGCGGTAGAACAGCTTGATTCAAGTCCAGTAGCTCCTTAGAGACCAAGACGATGTTTGGGGTATGAACTTTCAAGAGTTGAGGAAGGGAGCTTTGACTCTCGAGGTAGAGAGCCAGTTTGGTGTGGTGGTTAAGTGCGCGGACTCTAATCTGGGAGAACCGGGTTTGATTCCCCACTCCTCCACCTGCAGCTGCTGGATGACCTTGGGCAAGCCATAGTTCTGTCAGAGCTGTTCTCTCAAGGACAGTTTTCTCAGAGCTCTCTCAGCCCCACCTCCCTCACAGGGTGTCTGTTTTGGAAGGGGAGGGGAAAGGAGTTTGTAAGCCACTCTGAGACTCCGAGTGAAGGGCGGGGTATAAATCCAATTTCTTCTTCTTCTTCCCCAGACTTTTCAGTCTAGAAAAGAGATGACTAAGGGGGGGAAAGGAGGTTTATAAAATTATGCATGCAGCAGAGAAAGTGGACAAAGAGAACTTTTTCTCCCTTTCCCAAAATACTAGGACTCAAGGGCATTCAATGAAGCTGAGGGGCAGTAGGTCCAGGACAGACAAAAGGAAATACTACTTGACACAGAGAGTGATTCAAATGTGGGACTCACTGCCAGAGGATGTGGTAATGGCCACAGGAATAGCTTTAAAAGGGGATGAGGCAGACTCATGGAGGATAAGTCTACCAATGGCTACTAGCCATGATGACTGAGGGAACCTCCACATTCAGAGGCACTAAGTTTCTGAATCTCAGAACCAGGAGGCAGCTTTAGGGGAAGGCCTCAGCCTCTATGCCCTGTTGTTGGCCATCCAGAGGAACTGGTTGGCCCCTGTGTGAGACAGGATGATGGACTAGATGGACTCTTGGTCTGATCCAGCAGGGCTCTTACGTTCTTGCCAGGGAAGGCCTCAGCCTCTGTGCCCTGTTGTTGGCCATCCAGAGGAACTGGTTGGCCACTGTGTGAGACAGGAGGCTGGACCGAAGCAGTACCTATTTATCTACTTGCAATTTCTTGCTTTCGAACTGCTAGGCTGGCAGGAGCTGGGGCCAGAGACAGGAGTTCACTCCATCACGCAGCAATAGGGTCTCGAACTGTCGAACTACAGACCTTCTGGTCTGCAGCTCAGCATCTTAACCTTTAAGCCACTGCGGCCCTGTGTATGTACCATGTTTCCCTGAAAATAAGACCTACCCTAAAAATAAGCCCTAGCAGGATTTCTATGCATTTGTGGTATAAGCCCTAGTGTGTCTTCATGAGAAAAAATAAATATAAGACAGTGTCTTATTTTCGGGGAAACACGGTATGTATGCATGTACATATGTATGTATGTGTGTGTTTGTGTGTGTGTGTATATATATATATATATTTAAGTGCCAGGGAGTTCCCTGGAGTTTGCTCCTAAGTAAAAATGTGCATCGGTTTTGTTTGGATCAAGGCTATCCTGATTCACCGTTCAAGCTCTTAGGCATTATGTTAGTTACAGTGTCTCCTCCAAGTATACCCTTCGCGCCTCACTCACACACTGCAGAATCATGCAGAATGTCTGATCGCAGAGCAGGCTATGCTGATTCATTCTGCGGTGTGATGCTCAGATGCTGCAGTTTGCTAGTGACATGGCCGCACAGTGAAACTCTGGCGCAAGGGCTCTTGACAAAATGCATTTGGCCTTGGTACATTTCCTCTTGGGAATACAGATCATCCCTGTGGAAAGAGGCGGGGGAGAAGAAAGAAGGTGCCTGTTGTATGGGAGAACGGGCTTGACAACTGATGTACAAGCTCTCCCGAGGTAACAACAGGGCAGCTTTCCAAGATGGATTTTATATATGCCCTTCATAAAACCCTTTCTTTCTTTAGCAGAAGGTTAAAAAAAAAATCACCTTGCTGCATTGAGATCCGCATTTGCAAGCAGAGACTGTATTTGAAGATCTTGAAAAGCAAAGGAGGGGGGGAGACTTCCTTTGGCAGTAGGAATCCAGTAACAAGGTATTGAATTGACAGGATCAGACTGGAGACCAAGGAAATGGTGTCCCGTTGATTAATATTTTTATTTATTTATTTATTGCATTTATATCCTGCTCTATCCCAGAATGGGCTCAGGGAGGCTCACAACAGAGATCAAACAATAAATATGATTAAAAATCAATTAAATAAAACAAGATGGCAGCAAAAAACCCCACCATAACATCAGTCCAGAGCAGCCTAATGCACTTCTTGTTGGGTGTTAGCAGGATAGCAGGCATCTGTAGGCCTCCTATGGGCAGGGGAGGCCGAGATGGTAAAATTGTAGCAAGTCCTGCAGGGTCCTGGTGTCAATTGGGAGGGTGTTCCACCAGGCGGGGGCCAGGGCAAAGAAGGCCCTGGCTGAGGCTAAGTGGACATCCTTTGGGCCAGGGACTAACAGTAGGTGTTGTTCAGCAGAGTGCAAGGCTCTCTGGGGCACATGTGGGGAGAGATGGTTCCAAAGGTATGCTGGTCCCAGGCCACATAGAGCTTTAAAGGTCAACACCGGCCCCAGTCACATGGAAGGCTTTGATCCATGAGAGGGACGGATCGGGAGCGCATCAAGCGCAACATCTGGGAAGCGCTATGCACCTGTCCCCGATTCCGTCTCTTCCGGCTGAAGATGCAGATTAAAAAAAAACCCTACAAAACTGATCATGCCGGGGAGCAACTGCGCAGCTGCTTGGGGGATCTGTCTGATCCCGCCGCCGCGCTTCTCTTTTGATGCGGCTCAAAAAAGCCGCACTTCAGCCTCACCTTTTCCCCCAGTGTGATCGGGGCCACCGATACCTTGAAACAGATCCAGTACTCAACTGTTGACATAGCACTGGCTGAATGCATGCTCGCACAGACAACGCCGTCAGCAAGTGTGCCACCGCATTCTGAACCATCTGGAGTTTCCGGGTCAGGTTCAAGGGCAATCCTGCATAGAGCAAGTTACAGTAATCCAACCTGGAAGTGATTTATGATACTTCTGAGCAGACCTGCTCTGGCTTCCTCTCTCAGTGACAACCTTTCAGCCATTTGCGAAAGCAATGGATGCAATACAGAAATGCCTGTTCCCTTACAATAGAACATTGGGAGTCACTTTCTACTTTTTCACATCCGCACTTTACCCCCAAATTTTGGAGCCCTCAGAATTTCATAAGGTATTTCTAAGAAACAAATGCCTGGGAGACATCATGGAATTATGATGCTGCTGGGAGACATCACGAAATTATTGTGCTGCTTCCAGGAAATCACTCTTGCCCAGTGCATTTGTGAAATGATGAGCTGTCCGCAAGGTTGAAGACAAAGACCCCAAGCTGAGCAGCAAGGGTTCCACACGAGAATCAGTGTGGCGTAGTGGTTAGAGAGTCAGACTAGGGTCTGGGAGTTCAAATCCCTGCTCTGCCATGGTAGCTCAGTGGGTGACCTTGGGCCAGTCACACACTCTCAGCCTACCCTACCTCACAGGGTTGTTGCTGTGAGGCTGAAGTGGAGGAGAGGAGAATGACGTAAGCCACCTTGGGTCTACACTGGGGAGAAAGGCTGGGTATAAATCAAATATGTGTAATGGTCAAGGGTCCTAGTCTTAGGTGCACTCAATTCCAAGCATCTGTTTCTGTTTTCCCAAAGCTTTTATTTTATTTTAAAACACATTTCTAATCTATAAGGATGAGAAGATTAGGCTTGGGAAATAGCTGAGCAATAGCTAGGAAAGTCAGCTTTTCGTACTTCAAATCAGACAGCAAGCCAAGGGAATGGTGGGAACTTTTAGGCCTTTTAAAGGTCTGTGACAGGCAGGAATTCAACAGGTGTGGCTTACCCCAGCATGGTGGTGCAACAACTCGCGTACTTTGTCCATTGATTCGGCTATGAAAACCACAGGAGCACTGGCGGAAAATAAATGTATTGGCAATCGTGCCAGCCCCTGCTAGATGTGTGGATGGGGCAGAGCCAAAGCAGAGTTGGGGATCCCGAGCAGAGCCCATAGGAGCCTGATGGGGGCGGAGTCAGAATGGAATCTTGGGTAATGGGAGGAGCTAAGGCAGAATCTTGTGAGCAGCCAAGATGGAGCCTGGAATAATGAGGATTTTACTAGTGTTTCAGAGGCTCTAATGCTGGTCATCTGGCAGATCTGATACTGCTTGAGCTGTCTAATTAGAGGATTCATATCGGGGATAGATGAACTTGCCTTTTCTGCGTCTTTTTGTTTCCACACATTGTCATTGCAAAAAAAGTTTCTGTCCACTTATGTTCACTGCTGGCATGGATGATTCATTCGTTTCTTGCACACAACATTATTGCCATTTACATCATGTGCAGATGTCTGTTGTTTTACCCAATGTACTGTACCATGCTGATATATGGATTCAGGAACAATGTTGAACAATGTTTACATTTTAGGAAGATCCGTTTCAAAACCATCTAGTCCGTGTGTGTGTGTGTGTGTGTGTGAATGTAAGTATATAGTTTCGAATACACACTCTGCTTTGGAAGCTTGCTGGGTGACCTCGGTCCAGTCACAGGATTGTTGTGAAGAGAAAGTGTAGAACAATGTAAGCTGCTTTGTGTTGGGGAAATGAGGGGTGCAGGAACCTTTTCATGCACTCCCATTCCCACTGTGTTCATTCTGGGGAGGGAGAGAAGCTGTCTCCCCAATTGCATCGGGGGAGAGAGAGAGAGACAGCCGTTCTAAACAAAAACTCAATTTATTGCGTTCCACACTTCAACATAGAATACTTCAATACAGCCCCAATACATAACTAGTGCACTTGAAGTTCTGTAAAGGATATCCTTGGTTGCTCCATCAAAACCCATAACAAAGGGAGGTTGGCCAGAACAACAAGGAACAAAACTAAATCCAGACATTAAGTACCGTTTTCCACCCACAGGGGCTAATGTAACTGTCATTCAAGTCTGTGACGAGCATTTGGCATACATCTGACATATACAACAAAGTCAGCCCTTTCTTTCTATCTCTGAGGTCAGGAAAGTCAAGGAAAGTCAGGGTGACTCAGAAAATCAAGGAAGCGAGTTACAGATACCCTCTCTATTTAGAATTTAACAGCGACTCCTGACTTCTGCAATGTATAAACATTCCCAGAAGGCAAAAGTCACGTAAGGCAGAAGTCACGTGCCGGGTTATCTGTACCCGAAGGCCACAGCACTTGGGAGAGTTGTGAAACCTCCTGGGAAACAGAACCGCAGATTCAGCTATAAAGGCTAATTGCTATAGAAATTAAAGTATCAGAGATTTAACAGAGGACTGAGCCTCACTCCAGGCTCTGATTCTGCGACACCTCGAGTCCACAGTGAGAGGGGAAATAGGGTACAAATCGAGTAAAATGAAATACAATAATTTGTTACAACCATAATAATATGCTTGTTCACAGAACAAATTTGTTCCCCCCCCCCCGCAAGCTCCCTAGATTCACTTTGGTTTAAGCGGCAGTATTTGTACTTTAGTTATATTCATACATCACACGCGCACACACACACACACAATACAACATTCAGGTGGGCAGCCATCTTGGTCTGAAGCAGCAGAACGAAGTTGAAGTCCAGTGGCACTTTGAAGACCAACGAAGTTTTATTCTGGGTACCAGCTTTCCTGCCCATGCACACTTCCCATGCACATGAAAGCTTCTATCCGGAATAAAACTTTGCTGGTCTTAGATAAGCATATGGAGCAGAGGTCCATCAGTGGCTATTAGCCACAAGGTATAGATGGGGGCTCTGGGGCAAGTGATGCTCTGTCTTCTTGGTGCTTGGGGGGGGTCAACAGTGGGAGGGCTTCTAATGTCCTGGCCCCACTGGTGGACCTCCTGATGGCACCTGGTATTTCTGGCCACTGTGTGACACAGAGTGTTGGACTGGATGGGCCTTTGGCCTGATCCAACATTGGTGTCTCTTATGTTCTTATGTTAAAGGGGACACTGGGCTCAAACTCTGTTCCACTATACAACATCGTCAAACTCCACCTGCAATGGGTCGGAGCCTGGAATCAGTACACCTTTTCGGTTGAGCACCAGCTATTGGGGTGGGGGGGTTGGACTTGCCCTAGCTCTGCCTTCTGCCTCCCCAAGGAGAGAGTCCTGGCCCTTCCTCCCTGGCAGCCCTGCTTCCTGCCTTTTAAAGGATTTCCCACTGGTGAGGCAGCCCCAGCTCCAAGTCTCATGAAAAAGGATGTGATCCCGCTGCAAATGGATAACAGAGAGGGTCCGATTCCCAGGCCTTTCCCTTCATGCACTTCTCCCTCTCCTGCTACTATGGGGGATACATTTCTAGGAAGTAGTGTATGCAAAAGAGATCTTGGGGTAAGGGTGGACTGTAAACGAAATATGAGCAGTCAGTGTGATGTAGTGGCAAAAAAAAGGCAAATTCAGTCTTGGGTTGTATTAAAAGGGCCATAGCATTGAAATGGCAGGAGGTCATAGCCCCTTTGTATACTGCCTTGGTCAGGCTGCGCCTGGAGTACTGTGTGCAGTTCTGGAGGCCTCACTTCAAAAAGGATGTGGACAAAATCGAGAGGGGGCAGAAGAGAGCGATGAGGATGATCGGGATCTGGAGACTGAGCCCTACGAGGGAAGGCTAAGGGCCCTGGAAATGTTTAGTTTGGAGAAGAGGAGACTGGGAGTGGGAGACATGATTGCTCTCTTTAAATATTTGAAAGGCTGTCATTTGGAGGAGGGAAAGGAGCTGTTCCAGTTGGCGGCAGAGGATAGGACCCAAAGCAACGGGTTTAAATTACACGCAGAAAGGTATTGGATATTAGGAAAAACTCGTTCACTGTCAGGGTTGTTCAGAGGTGGAACCAGCTGCCTAGGGAAGTGGTAAGCTCCCCTTCACTGGCAACCTTCAAGAATAGGCTGGATGAATATTTGTCAGGGATGCTTTAGGCTGGTCCTGCATTGGGCAGAGGGTTGGACTAGATGGTCCGTGCGGCCCCTTCCAGCTCTATGATTCTATTATTTAGGAAGCCTCTCCTCTGGCCTGTGCTGGACAGAGAGGGGTGTGGATGCTGCTGGCTTTATCCATGGGATGACCTCTGGGTGCAGCCCGGCCATAGAGCTGCATGGCAGGTATGGCCAACCCCGCAGAACCTCCCATCCTTGCCTACCTGTGTTGCAGCCCACCCAGCCCTTCCTCGCCTCCTTACAGGCAGGGCTCATGTTTGTGGCTCCAGACCTGGGTGGGGACTGCACCCCTGGTCCAGGTAAGTTTGGGGGTGGGGTGCCCTCCCTTCAACACACGCTTGCCCTAGGTCATCCAGCAGGTGCAAGTGCAGGAGTGGGGAATCAAATTCGGTTCTCACGGATTAGAGTCCGCGCACTTAACCACTACACCAAACTGGCTGCACGAAACCGGCCTAACCCACTCTCTCGGTGAGGATGGCCAGTTAAGCTCTCTCAGCCTAACCTACTTCACGGGGTTGTTGTGAAGATAAAATGGGAATGGGAAAACAGTCTACACTGCCCTTGGCCTCCTTGGAGAAAAAGTGGGATAAAAGTACACTAGAAAGAGAAGGAAGCAGCTGTTTCCCTGATCCATGAGCCAGTCAGGTGTAGTGATCAGGAGCACGGACTCTAATCTGGGAGAACCAGGTTTGTTTCCCCACTCCTCCACATGCAGCTGCTGGTGTGACCTTGAGTCAGTCACAAGTTCTCTCAGAGCTGTTCTCTCATGAGCAGTCCTCGAAAGAGCTCTCTCAGCCCCACCTACCTCACAGGGCATCTGTTATGGGGAGGAGAAGGGAAAGGAGATTGTAAGATGCTCTGAGACTCCTTCGGGTAGTGAAGGGTGGGGTATAAATCCAATCTTCTTCTACTCAATGGTGTACTTGAGTAATGAGGACCTGCCTCATGAGGAGAAATCACAGACACCAAAAGCTCTTGGGAAAGGTGGGCCATGTGATGTGTCCTCTAGGATCCATGAGCACTGCCTCCTGGTAGCGTATCTCACCCCTCCTCACCCTCTCGCCTCCAATCTTTCCCGCTATCCGAGCTCGAATCCCCAGCGGTTGATCTATTTCAGGACCACGGAGAGCGGAGCGGTTCCCTCCCAGCGTTTTCGCACTTCATCTAACGGCCTTTCCAGATAAAAGGTCCTTTCTGGTGGTGGGAACCGCTTAGCATTTTAATAGTACTTGACAGATCAATTCAAGCGATATCCTGGGCGCTGGAGCTACTTGAAAAAAGAAAATAAGGGGTTTTTTTTTTAAAAAAAAGAGAGGGGGGGGGAAGTAGTTTAGAAAGAGGATGGTATTAAGAATTGTATGCATGAGTGGAAAAGGGGCTTGGGGAGAAGTGCTGCCCGAATGCCAGAAGCATTGTTCGGCCGGCCATAGGCTGCTGGAAGGACAAAAGAGATCAAAGGAGATACGGGCGCCATCACAAATACCGCCATTTACAGAAACTTCGGTTGAGGTGCTATTAAGTTCTCCCGCAAAAGAATCAGGAGAGGATGTTGAATGGGGAGAGGGGCTGCTTTACCACCAACAGGAGACCCAGTAAACAAAGTGGTATTCGATAAAAGTATAGCTGTTAACAATTAGAGGGCATGGGAAGGAGGGGGAGGGTGCGCCTCCCTCAAGACCTCTGGCAGTAGGGATACGCCTCCCTGCTGAAGGGGTTTCCTCTTCAGCCCCTGGTATCCAAGGCAACCCCGTCCAGCTTTCTTTTCAGGTATATAAGAATATAGAATTATAGAGACTGAGAGTAAAGGACAGAAGTTAGAAGACTGAATGGGTAATAACTAATGAATAATTAAATGAAAACGTATTAATGGTTAGAACGTGAATTTGAGGAAGTTGCATGGTGGGGGGTTTTATGCGGGTAGGATATGGGAATGAGAACAGGATTTTGTTTGGATTGTGAAGTGGAGTGTAAATGTATATCCTATGAAATGGTTTGACTGGATGTGTACTCAAAGTACTTAGATTGTGATTGTCTAACTGATGACTGTTTTATTTGAAAACCAATAAAAAAGAAATTAAAAAAAGAGACCCAGTGTGGTGTAGTGATTAAGAGTGTCAAACTAGTATCTGGGAGAGGCGCGTTTGAATCCCCGCTCCTGCCAGGGAAGCCTGCCTCACAAGGTTGTTGTGAGGACAAAACGGAGGACAGGGGAGCCATGTAAGCAGCCCTGAGTTTCCATTGGGGAGAAAGGTGGGGGTTTCCATTGGGGAGAAAGGTGGGGGTACACACGTGAATTAATAAACAAACAATTGCACCGCTCTCTTCCCCAGGTAAATTGTACACTTGGGAAAGGCCTAAAGAGGAAAAGAACTGGACAGTTTTTCACACCAGTGGTTAAATCCCATGCCATTGGCTCACGATATCTCCCATCACAACCTTCAGAACATAGCTCAGTTAAAAGAAAAGAGTTTCCCCTAATTCCAGGAGCATACACCAAGCACAGGGGGTGGGGCCTGGAACTTGAGTGACCAATTGTAGCAAAGGTGGTCGACAGATCAAGCAGAATCATCCCACAAACCTCACCAGAGTTAACCCCTTCTAAGCCCCTCAGCTCCAGTGGATTTGCAAACTCTGCTTAAGACTGCACTGCTAGTGGTTTGAATTCTATCAGCTACATTGGAAATCTTTCTCCAGGCCAAGGAGGTGACGGCAGAGGCTCAAACAGCCTCCCTCCGACAGAGGAAAGTCCCTTGGGCTGGAGGAAGCCTTCTTACTTGGCTGAGCAGAGAGGAAAGAGACACAAACCACTAACAAGGCCAATCCCCTTCCCGCCTGCATGTGGGATAATCATCCAAGGAAGCCACCAGCACCAGCTCTGCTTCACAGCCAGGCCTGAAGCCAGACTGAAAAGGGCAGATGAGTCATCATCCAGGAAAACCCTGAAGCCATTCTTCCACCACCCCCTCCAGTATCTTCCCTAGGAATGGTAAATTTGGTTCAAAATGGGTCATCGCCAGTTATAAGCCAGCTCTGGAGAGGGCAAAAGGGAGAGGTGCCAAATTCCTTCAAAACCTTGCAAAAATCAAGAAAGCACTGATCATTCTCAAGAGGTAAAATGCTGCAGATACAAAAACGGTTAAGTGGAGGGGGTGGAAGAAGCACACAGATCGCACATGTTTGGCATGCAGAAAGTGTGAGACGGCGGCAGAGGCATGCATGGTGGCCACCTTGCCATCCTGGCTAGGCTAGCATCTGCTAACCCGGTCTAACATCAGCTTGGTGTACCTGCAGTCCTCTGTGCTCCCAGCAGAAACGAGGAAAGGAAAAGACAACGCTCCTAACAACAGAGACCACCGCAACACCCCAGTTTTGGTGGCATTACCATGGACACCAACCCAGCACAGTGTGGGATGCCACAGATGCCTCCACAACAGCCAAGTCTGGAAGGAACCAATTCATGAATGGTGGCAGCAGAATACTTCCATGATGTCACCCAACCCTGCCACAGAGACAAAGCACATACAGGTATACTGCAGCACCATGCAGGTAACTCTGTGTCCCCCTCCCCCCTGGGATCTTAAAGCAGTCACAGTGGAACTTTTCTGGTTGTAAAAACAGGATATCTGTCGTAGCAGAGATACCAGAGCCAGTTTGGTGTAGTGATTAAGTGCACAGACTCTAATCTGGGAGAACCAGGTTTGATTCCCCACTCCTCCACTTGCTTCTGGCTGGATGACGTTGGGCAAGCCATAGTTCTGTCAGAGCTGTTCTTGAAAAAGAGCAGTTTCTGTCAGAGCTCTCTCAGCCCCACCTACCTCCCAGGGTGTTTGTTGTGGGGAGGGGAAGGGGACAGGAGTGTGTAAGCCGCTCCTTTGGGTAGTGAAAGGTGGGGTATAAATCCAATCTCTTATCTTCTTATTATTCTAAATTCAGGGTCTAATTCCATAGCATGTTTTCCATGTGTCCTCACCAGGGTCTGCCACAAGGACCTTCAGTCAGATGTCACCAGTGAGTTCCACACCGAGGATTCAAATGTCCAAGCAGATACAAGGGGAAGGACTGTGGCTCAGTGGAAGAGCATCTACTTAGCAAGCAGAAGGTCCTTGGTCCAATCCCCGGCACCTCTAGTTGAAAGGACCAGGCAGGAGGTGATGTGAAAGACCTCCGCCTGCGACCCTGGAGAGCCGCTGCCAGTCTGAATAGACAATACTGACCTTGATGGGCCAAGGGTCTGACTCAGTACAAGACAGCTTCATCTGTTCATGTGTAAGATTGCAATGGCAGCAAACAGGGAGAAGGGATATAAGCCTCTGCCTCTCCCCCTTGTGCCCCTATCCTGAAATGAAATGGCCCCAGGGGGTATTATTTGCCTTGTTTGGGACTGTACACATACTGATGGGATACACATAGGTCTCCCCTGTGGGGCAAATAGTGCCCCCGCCCTGGGGATGTTCCAGGTTAGGAATATGGCATGGGGGAAAGCTGAAACCTCTTTCCCCCATGCTCCATGATCCCAGTCCAAAACAGGACCCTGTGCACTCAGGAACTGAGTTAAGAACATTAAAAGAGACCTGCTGGAGTTATTCTGGAGGGTCAACAACAAGGAATGGAGGCTGAGGCCTTCCCCCGGCACTCCTGGCACCAGTATTCACAGGCTTGTTGCCTCTGAATGAAGAGAGAGAAGTGACGAAGAGATTGGATTTATACCCTGCCCTTCACTACCCCCCCACTTGCTATTCAAGAAGAAGAGGAGGAGGAGGAGGAGGAGACTGGATTTATACCCTGCCCTCCACTTGGAGTCTCAGAGCAGCTTACAAACTCCTTTCCCTTCCCCTCCCCACAACAGACACCCTGTGAGGTAGGTGAGGCTGAGAGAGCTCTGACAGAAACTGCTCTTTTGCAAGGACAGCCCTGCCAGAACTATGGCTTGCCCAAGGTCATCCAGCAGGTGCAAGTGGAGGAGTGGGGAATCACACCTGGTTCTCCCATATTAGAGTCCGCACACTTAACCACTGCACCAAATGTGGAGGCTCCCTTTAGCTACCATGGCTAGTACCCACTAATCGACCTCTCCTCCATGAGTCTGTCTAATCCTTCTTTAAAGACCTCAGGGAACTCAGAGCTGATGCCTAACAGAGGGCTTTTCTGCATTCTCACTGTTCTCGCTTCTGTTTTCCTGTTTCTTTGGTTTGGTTTTTCTGTTCTGCATGTACTTTGCTCCCTCTAGTGGTCAATTCAATATTATATCGCTTTATATCTGGCATATCTCCCTCCAGATTTAAACGGCAGGTTTTTATACGCTGGACATAACACAATGTAATACTGAATACACCTGGAGAGGGAGTCAAACACATGCAGAACAGGGGGGGAACTCCCCCCCCGAAGCAACAGGAATGCGGAAGCAAAGAAAGTGAGAATGCAGAAAAGCCCAAAGTCAGAGTGGGAAACCCAGACAAAATCCATTGAAAAAACATCACAGGTAGTGAGCAGTGTTCCCTCTGACTCACAGGTTTTTAGCCTCCGGCTCGCACATTTTTGTCTTAGCTCGGGAGGGATGGCTCCAGAGCCAACTAATTCATGCAGTAGCCAAATAGCTTGCTCACAACTTTAATGCCAAGAGCTCCCAAAGTAGAATTTTTGCTCACAGGACTCCACAGCTTAGAGGGAGCATTGGTAGTGAGGTACTCAGTACAACACTCTCCTCTTCCAGAATGATTAGTGCAGGACCTCACACTTCCCTGCAGTGGCTGCCTTTGCATTGGGCTCCAGACAGAACAGTGAATAGCAAGTATTTTGTTCAGTGGCTTTCCCCACCAGGCTGTAAGCAAGGGAGTTAAAATGGCCCTGAAGCAACCTAAGCTACACACGTCCTAGTGTTCAGTGAGTCAGCCCTGCAGAGACCACTCAAGCTCAGACCCCATGTGAAGTCCCCAGGACCTGGGGATGCATCCCCCCACAAAGGGGCCACCTTTCCCCACATTCTCAGATAGGAGGCAGTACACAAGGACTGTGAAGCAAGTACTTGAATGGCTGGATTCCTCTATATTGCCAGCTGCAGAAGTCTATCAATCGCCCTGTGGCTCAGCAAGTCATGCCTCCTCACCACCACCTGTTTACACTACATTGCCAGGGCCGCTTTCCCCACCTGGGTCCTTCTCCCAGGCCCTGCTTCTCCTGCCCTGGCCGCTGCACCCTTCCTCCTGCCCAGGCCACTGCACCCTTCCTCCATCGACCTGGGTCAGGTCTGCAAAGTTCCTTCTGGCAGCCCTTGGGGTCAGGGCAGCCAGCTTCCGTTACTGCAGGAGGGCCCGTTTGGTGTAGTGGTTAAGAGCGCGGACTCTGATCTGGGATAACTGGGTTAGATTCACCACTCCTCAACCTGCAGCTGCTGGATGACCTTGGGTCAGTCACAAGCTCTCTCAGAGCTGTTCTCTCAGGAGCAGTCTCAGCCCCACCTACCTCACAGGGTGTCTGTTGTGGGGAGAGGAAGGGAAAGGAGATTGTAAGCCACTCTGAGACTCCTTAACCACTACACCAAACTGGCTCTCTTAAGCTGTGCCTGTGTCCCCCCATTCTGTCCTGGGGGGAGAAAGCCCCCCCCCGGGTTGTGCCACCTCGTCACCAGTGCCAACGCTGGGTCTTGGCTCACCCCCTGCTTCCTTTGTTACTGGGACCCTCAAACAGCCCGTGGCAATGCAGGAAGAGGCAGGTGGTGAGTTGACAGCAGTCTTCATTGCCACCGAGGGGTCCTCCCCAAGGAGTTCTCACAGCACCAGCAAAGCCTTTTGTTCTGCTTTGTTCTGCTTCCTCCTGGCCAACGGCAGCTCTCCAGGGAACGTTCCTGACAAATGAATGGCCAATCTGACCCTGGCTGTAGGCAGTCAAACTACAGGGAAGTACGAATCCCAGCAGGACTGGAACTGGTGGTAGCTAAGTATGAGGAAGGTCACCCTGAAGGCAGTCTATTGCAGGCGAAGATGTGAGGTGATAAGCTGGAACAGGGGGCAGGGAGGCTGCAGGGCTTGCAAGGGGGAGGGAAATAGGCAGGTGGACCAAAGCACACTGGCTGGCAACGGCACCTAGGACAAAAATAGGGAGATGCAAAAAGGACAAGAAAGAGGAAAGGGCAGTGGCTCAGTGCTAGAGCATCTGCTTGGCATGTAGGAGGTCCCAGGTTCGATCCCTGGCATCTCTAGTTAAAAGGGTTTTTTTCTAGTGTAACTTTTCGCCACTGATAGGGGGTGTTTTCAGCAGCCCTGTAGCCAGGAATTTTTTTAGGGGGGGCTCCAGGGTGCTGCTAATGAAATTAAATTAAAAGTAAACATTAAATTAAATATAAATTGCAAATTTAAAGAGAAAGCAAGCGGTGAGTGGAAGGAAGGAGGGTTGCAGAAATAGTTTCGGGCCGGTGCGGGACAGCTTAAGCTCTGCGTCTGCTCCCCTCCCAGCCCTCTGCAGTCCTTCGGGAATAAGAGCCTTCCGTTCAACACTTCCCAAAGAAGAACTCCATGGCTGCGGAAGAGCTTTCCGGATTCCTCCAGTTTAAGGCGAAGGGGCTAAAATCTGCTCTCGGAAAACGCACTGAGAGCAGATACCCCTCCCTACTGCTCACCCGACAATCAGTTGATGGTCCTTTTAAAATACAGCAGGCAACAAAGGAAGATGACTCTTGCAGGCCACGGAGAGCTTGAGCCACATCACACTGCCATGCTAACATTGCACCGCCATGCCAACACCGCACCATCACGCCAACTGTAACCCTCCTTCTTCGCCAGCGTTTCCTGCTGCTGGGGCTCTGCGTGATCGATAGGGGGCGTAGCCCCCAGAGCCCCACCACTGGCTACCACCCCGGTTCCCAGGCTGAAATAGCTTAGAGAGAGCTGACTACCTCCCACCTTGCGCCCTGAGCCACTTACTTCCACGCTGGTTCAGGGACCTACACCACTGGGCAGCCAGTGAGAAGCTAGGGCAGTGACCAAGAGTGATGGGGCAGCACTGGGGTGCTGCGTCACTGTAACTCTGACTTACGCTGGCAGATCTCCAAGATATGCCAGCATGACGGCTAAGCTGCTATTTCACTCCCCCGCCCCGAATTCCCCTGTAAAGGTCTTGACTCAAGACATGCCAGTGTTATGTATTGTTCCTCCCACTTGATCTCCTGGGCCAAGATCGGTGCCAAATGCAGAAGCATCACTAGCTGGGGCAACCCAGCCCACGAGGAAAAAGCATGCTCTGCGCATGCTCAGAGGTGCCCTGGTCTTTTTACATGATGCCCACACAAGCCGCAGCATTGAGAGGCGTTGCCCGAGCTCAGCTCTGGGGAGACACGGGGAGATTAAGCCTCTCCAGTCAAGCGCAAAGCAAGCTGTCACGTCTCACGTCTCCTCCATCTCCTTTCTGCCAGGCTCCCTCTCATTCCCATGGCGAGGCCCCAAGGCCAGGGCGTAGCCAGAAGTGCCTCTCTTCCGTTCCAGTGATTGAGAGGTTTGCTCGGGCCTTGTCAGATGAAGGGCTGCGGGATTTGTGTTTTGCTTCCAAGGAGCCTCACCCGGACAATCAGTTTGATGCGCAGCTGCCGCCATCAGAGACTCCGGGGCATAAATCTTAATCAGCTTCCAGAAAAGATGGAAAGTGGCCAGGAGTAGCATGCATAACAGGAGAGGTTGTCCTTTGGCAGTCCTCTGTGCACCGGCCAGGCCCCTGCGTGGGTTACACAAAGCACAGATTTCAAAGGGCGCGCATGCAAACACACACACATGCAGGGAGGCAGAGGAGGCGCTGCCAACATGAGGTTGCACAAAGAGTGCTCCCACAAGGAGGCAGTCCCATGACCTTTGAGCTGTATTGCAACTTTTACCAATTCCTGTGCAGAAAAGGATACCAGGATCTTTTGGGCTTAGCACTGGTTGGGTGGGAAAGGCATGAAGGATTGCTATGCTAAACCATTCCACAATTTCTTCCTGCTTAATTGCTCCTCAAATTTAGTACAGATTTAGAGCCAGTTTGGTGTAGTGGTTAGGAGTGCAGCCTCTAATCTGGGAGAACGGGGTCTGATTCCCCACTCCTCTACATGCAGCTGCTGGATGACCTTGGGCAAGCCAAAGTTCTGGCACAGCTGTTCTTGAAAAAGAGCAGTTTCTGACAGAGCTCTCTCAGCCCCACCTACCTCACAGGGTGTCTGTTGTGGGGAGGGGAAGAGAAAGGAGAAAGTAAGCCGCTTTGGGTAGTGAAGGGTGGGGTATAAATCCAATATCTTCTCTTCTTCTCTTCCCTTCTTCTTCTCTGAGACAGTGTTTTAGCTGGTAAATACCATGGAACGCAAGGCAGAAGAACATTTAGCATGGCATGTCTTTTTTATGATGCTCATGTGGTCTAGAAACTTGCCTCATTCAGTAGAGAGCCAACTTACCAATGATGGGCAAAAGTCCCATAATGGACTGATGCGTGCAACTGTTAAAGTGTTAACCTGAGGTGTGGGTGTTCACCTGCAGAGTTAACAGCAAAGAATCGGTGGCTTTGTAGTTCATATGATTTCACTATAATCATCCAGAGCTTCACTGAGAGTAAGGGGTTTAACATGACCTCGAGCATGAACCTATAGACAAGCAGGCCAGAGATGTCCAAGCCGCTGAATGGTAAACACACATGCCTAGAAGCGTGCAGAATCTCAAATTACAATCCAAGCTGGACAGGAAATGGGGGGAGGATGGCACTTCATTTATAATTTGCTGCCAGGCAGTGGACAATCTCCCGCCCCTGCATCCAAGTGCCCCACTGCCAAGCAGTTCAGTGGCAAAAGGAAGAAAAAGAGAGAGGGAATGATGCCACTGACGCCATGGTGTCATTTTGGGGTGACAGCCCCTCCAACCCAAAGAGTGATTAACACATGGAATTCACTGCCACAGGAGGTGGCAGCGGCTACAAGCATGGACGGCTTCAAGAGGGAATTAGATAAGCACAAGGGGGCGGGACCCGCGATACTTGCAGGGGGGGAGGGACCTCCACACAGGATGCAGAGGAGGAAGCAGGAGGAGGAGGTAAGTCCCCCCCATCCCGCCGGTTCCTCCCCCGTCGCCTCCACTCCCCCGCTCGATGTCCCCCCCCCGGCTTCGAAGCGAGGCCCAAGCGGCAAGCTGCTCAGGCCTCGCTGCTCTTTCCCCCCGGCTCTTTCCTTCTGCCTCCCCCCCGGCTCCGAAGCGAGGCCCGAGCGGCTTGCCACTCAGGCCTCGCTGCTCTCTTACCCCCCCAAGCGGCAGCGGCGAGGGAGTTCGCAGAGCGTTCCCTGCGCGGGCGCAGGGGACGCTCTGTTACTTTTTGGGGGATTTAAGTATCCCCCCGGTATTTTTTTCAGGTTTTAAGATTTTTGTGCACACCTGGGGACCGTACCAAGTGTGCACAAAAATCTCCCTCCCCCCCAGGTGCCCCGATGCACGGATTTAGGTATCCGCACACAGGGGGCGCCTTTCGGTATTAGATATATAAATATGGAGCAGAAGTCCATCAGTGGCTATTAGCGACAACGTATAGGTAGGATCTCTCGGTCTGGGGCAAGGGATGCTCTGCATTATTGGTGCTTGGGGTGGGGGGCAACAGTGGGAGGGCTTCTAGTGTCCTGGCCCCACTGCTGGACCTCCTGATGGCACCTAGTATTTTTGGCCACTGTGTGACAGAGTGTTGGACTGGATGGGCCATTGGCCTGATCCAACATTGGCCTCTCTTATGTTCTTATGTTCAACCATCCTCTCAACAGGCTAGTAGTTTCGGCAATCTCTATGGTCTTTACCAAAGAGATCTGTGAAATTCCTAGAACATCACTGGGGGGGGGGCAGCCACGACAACTTCTGGGCTTTTTCCCAGAAAAGATGTCATGACATCAGCAGCACCATTTCCAGGGCTCTGCCCCTGGGCATCTCCTGGGGGTCACCAGCGGCGGTCTGGCAACCCTGTTTTAAAGTACAGCCGGGTATTACAAGCTTGACAAATTTGTGTTCCAAAACAACAAATTACGAACGAATCCTTAATTAAAATTGGTGAGTTTGGACAAGACCACTCTGCCCCGGAAGTGGACTACACGTGTTTCTCTCCAGCTTTTCACCCTAGATTTTGTTCTGATTATAGAGGGCGAGACCATGCACACGAGCCACTTCCTTCCTTCTGCACCATCCTGTTATGGAAACCATCTCCTGCCCTCTGTTGCGATTTGCAATTCAATGAAATGCATTGTGGCTTCCAAACGACAGGCCCCTGCAGTCCATAAATCAGCGGGCTGTAATTGCAGATGGGGAGCCTCACATATCCATCCTTGCTTTCGAAATGAGGATTTGTAGCCAAGGATAACCATAAAGGAGAGCAGGGGGGAGGGGGAGTGCTTTCCAGGAGCGGAACCTGAGCCTGCAGGGAGTTTGATTCAAGTAGTAATTGCTAATGTGGGATGGTTAATTGGCTTTACTGTCTTGACCAGTGTGTGGATTTATGACAAAGGATAAGGAATGGCTTGGGGCTGCCTTTGATGGCTGAGCAGAGAAAAGGAGTATCGAGGTCCCTGCTTAACAGTCAGCTCCTGTTCCGCATACGCTGGGCTTCCCCTTCTGTCCTCCCTCCTCTTTGCAGAGAGTGACAAAATGCAACCAATTCCAGTCCTATCGACTCTCATCAAACCGGAGGTTTAAACGGTGGTGTGGTAGTTAGAGGGTCAGTCTAGGACAGTGGTGGCGAACCTATGGCACAGGTGCCAGAGGTGGCACTCAGAGCCCTCTCTGCGGGCACGCGTGCCATCACCCCAGCCAGGCCCAGACCATCATTAAATTGTAGAATTCTCTGCCAAATAATTTTAAGTAAATGAAAGCATTTGGGATTGCTTTCCTTACTTTGTTTGGATCATCTTAAGTTATTGTATGTCCCACTCTGGAGGTCGTGGGCCATGCGGATCGCACCCCGGGCCCCCCGACAAACCCTGCAAGACCTCCATGGCAGGACTCACCAGGAGGAACGGGGGGCAACGATTCGGCGAGGGAGGCGAGAGCGGCGACCCCTACCGAGGCGCACTGTGGTGACCGAGCCAGGAGACAGGACCGGGGTCCATGGAGCAGCCCCATGGAAGAAGAAAGGGACGGTGGTGACTTGTCCGGAGGGCCAAGAGCGGGCGCAGAGCAGCGAGTGCAGTCGCAGAGTGGCGGTGCGGCCCCGGGGCCACCAGAACCACCGCCGGCGTACCAGCATTCACCCAGAAGTGGAGGGTGTGGCCCGAGCCGGAGGGCGGATGGGCAGTCCTGGGAGCGGGGCGGGGAGATAAAAGGCAGGGTGGAGAAGGGGCCATGGATGAGGAGTACACTGTGGAGTGAAGGGGGACACTGAGAGAGAGACGCAAAGACGGCAGAGAGAGGGGAAAGAAGTCCGCAGCATGCTGGCAGAGGGACGCTCGGGGTGACCTTAAACCCCGTCCCCTGCCTATCTGAGGCCCCTCACTCCCTCCCCCTTTTTGGAGCCTGCCACTTCCAGGGCTGGCTGTCCTGCCGGAATCCGGTCAAGACCCCGGCAACACGGCCACAGGGGGCGCCACACCAAAGACCAAGGGAGAGCCCGACAATGTATGAGTTGTTTTTCTAAAGTAAAACGTCAGTATTCAGGTTAAATTGCCATGTTGGCACTTTGTGATAAATAAGTGGGTTTTAGGTCACAGTTTGGGCACTCAGTCTCTAAAAGGTTCGCCATCACTGGTCTAGGTAGGATCTCGGAGACCAGGGTTCGAATCCCCACTCTGCCCTGGAAGCTCAGTGGGTGACCTTGGGCCAGTCATACACACTTGGCCTGGCCTACCTCACAGGATTGTTGTCAGGATATGGTGGAGGCGAGGAGAGGGAGGTGAGCTGCTTTGGGGTCCCTATCTGGGGAAAAGGTGGAATATAAAGTGATCAAATATATTTTCAATCTTCACTTAAAATCCTGGGAGTTACAACAAAACAACCTGTTTATCCACAGGAAGGTAAGAGTTGCCCTGGTGGATCACAACAAGGATCCATCCAGTCTAGGATTCAGTTTCCACCTGTCTCTAGATGCCCAAAAGATGCCCACCCCCCGCTGCTGCCAGCATCTAAAGTGCAGTGATTCTATAAATGGAGGTCCTTTTTGGAATCCTAGCTCAATACCCTTGCTTTCCAAGAATTTGTCTTCCCCCTAATCCATCTATGCAAGTGGCCATCACCAAACCTTGTTGCAGGGAGACCCATGAAACTCATAAGCAACGAGAAAGAGAGGGTACCTCCTCTATTCCACCAAAGAATTCCCCTTGGTTGGGCTGTCACACCCACTGCCTCTTTCACACAAAGCAAGAATCATGCTTCTAAACCTCCTGGTAAGACACATTGGCAGGATCTGAACCTCCAAATGGCGAATACCCCTCGGGATCTGGTAGCCCTGCATCCCCTTTGTTTAGAAGCCCCGATGCACTCAAGAGGTCTTTGATTTGAAAAGTCCAGGAAAAGTCCAGAAAAGACTCCAGGAACTACTTTTCATTTTGCACATAGAGGACAATCCAGATTTGCCCCAGATGTGTATTCACTGCAACCCGACAGAGCTCCATGGCTTGTGTACCTGTACAAAACCTGTATTTGCAATCTTGTATGTTAGCTTTGCAAGCAAGGCAAAGCTAACATACAAGACATGACACTTCATCCATAAAATGCAAACTGCAGGCTCCTGCAGCCTCAGTTTGCCTCTGAATCGTGCAGGCAAAGAAGAGAGTGCTTAACCCTTCGATCTTCACTCTGTCTTGCTATTCAAAACCGGACTTTGTTTATCACCAGCATTTTAGTGGGAACCCTTCAAATATTTAGTACAATAGCAAGTTATTAAACAAATCTTCCAAAATCTGCAGGGGTTGGCTTTAATTTATAATTTTCCCAGTCAGCTGACCATTCCAATGTATTATTTTGTTATATCTCTCCCTTATATATAAAGCCATAGTGGGCTCCAACGTTCTAAAATGCACACCTTTAGTGTTTGGCCGCAAGAACTGTCAGTCAGAAGACGCTGGCTGGGTTGACTGGCTGCTTTGTGCAGTCCCGCCCAGCGTTCCAAGGTCTTTTGCATATGGAAGCTGATTGGACTTCATTCCACACCACAAACTCCCCCCCCCGCAAGGTAGTTGGAATTGCCAGTTGCATATGGAA
>NW_015169322.1:73412-76968 GCF_001447785.1 Gekko japonicus
ATACCTGCTGAGTCCTTTCGCCACCCCCCCGCCCAATGCTGCCCTCTACAGAATCCACCCCCCAAAACTCCAGGTATTTCCCTCCTTAGAGCTGGCAACCCCCTCCGCCCAATGCTGCCCTCTACAGAATCCACCCCCCAAACCTCCAGGTATTTCCCTCCTTAGAGCTGGCAACCCTACATTCCCCTCAGTGCCTGTTGGTAGGCAACTAAGCTTGGTCCTGTCACCTACTTTGGCCTTTGGGAGAAAACACATTGGGGCCAGTCCTGATAGGGTTGCCAACTCCAGATGGGAAATTCCTGGAGATTTGAGGGATGGAGCCTGAAGAGGGTGAGGTTTGAGGAGGGGTGGGACCTCAGACAGGTACACTGCCATAGACTCCACCCTCCAAACCAGTCAGTCCCACATAGGGAACCATTGTTGCCAATCTCCAGGTGAGGGCTGGAGAGCACTCAGTATTACAACTGCTCTGCAGAAGGGAGGGCAGAAGTCAGCTGAAGTCAAAGGGGCAGATAATGGTAGGTTGGTGGCTAGCTGGGAAGGAGATGGGGTTGCCAACTACATGCTGACAAATTCCTGGGGATTTGAGGGGTGGAGCCTGGAGAGGGTGGGGTTTGCAGAGGGGTGGGACCTCAGACAGGTAGACTGCCATAGACTCCACCCTCCAAACCAGCCATTTTGTCCTGGGTAACAATTGTTGCCAATCTCCAGGTGAGGGCTACAGATCACTCACAATTACAACTGCTCTTCAGGTAGCAGAGATCAGTTCCTCTGGAGAAAACAGTGGACTCTGTCATTATACCCTGCTGAGGTCACCACAGCAAATTGACACTGTTTGCCCAAAGCTAGAGCACTCCCCCAGAGCCTTTTTCTAGATCTCGTTGTATTGCTTTCACAACGGCCTTTACTGCTAGTTGAATATAAAGCAACACCTATTATTTCAGCTGTATCTGAAGAAGTGAGCCACAGATAGCGCTTCAGAGGATGGTGTGCAGATCCCAGGTTCATGTTTTAAAAGCTGCCTGGGGGGTTATGGACCATTCACACACTTTCAACCTTAACATCCCTCATACCCTGCCACAAATGTTGTTAATCTTTAAGGTGCTCCTGGACTCTTGCTCTTGTCTACTTGTTAAATATCTTGAGAAAAATATCAGAATACGATGCACTCTGAGTCTCTGACTAATCTTTTAGTCATCTCATTCTATTTTGTGGTTAGGCAGAAAAGCTATAATAAAAATGGTTTTATTACCTAAAATATTTTTTTTAAATCCTCTTTATGTAAAGATCAATATTTTCAATAAGTGGCAACAAATTATTGTAAAGTTGAGAAGGCTATTAAAACCTCCTAGAGGAGCTGTGAATATAATGTATAAAGATATTTCTGAAGGAGGCCTAGCAGTTCCTAATGTTACATGGCAGCAAGGTTGACATTGTTGAAGAAATGGCTTGTTCCAGGAAAAGATTCTCTAGCTGTTTCTAGGAAACAAAAAATGTGGAATTATAGTATTGTTATAGTATGAACAAAGGGATTTTAATTGTGGGATTCCTTCCCTTAGTAAAAAGATGGTATGAATTAATATGATATGTAAGATGGTATGAATTAATGGTATGAATTAATATGATATGTAAATCATAGACTCTCACCATTGACTTCAGTTTCTGGAATGAGAAAATGACTAATCTTTTTTACGTGGGTGACACGATACCTTGGTGGCAAGATAATCGTGACAGAGCAGAAGTTCTTTTAAGCTGAGGTGCAGTATTACCTTAGGAGATAATTCATATAATGAATGGTTTAAGACCTCCCTTTTGAAATTTTCACAAATAAGATATGTGATAAATGATTTATTAAGTAAATCTAAGGAAGTGAGAGGCAAAACAGAGCTTGAAGTTCTAATAAGCGGTAGTCCCTGTAAGGGTTCTAGTTAGGGGTTCTATAAATTATTGATGAAAAGAAGAGATCAGATCCTAGATATTTTGAAAACTGGAATGAAACGTTATCCTTAGAATTAACAAAGGATCTTCGGGACTGTTATGGACCCATGTAAATCAAACTCTTATTTTAGCTGACAAGAGAACATTTTGCTGTGTACTATGTACGGCTAGTATCTGACATCCTATTGGTTACCCTGAGAGTACAGAAAATTGCTCTCATGTCTAAACTGACATATAAAAATAGAATTACAAATCAAGACGATATAAGGACTGATAAAGACATGAAAATGTTTTTCCGAAAATGTGTAATGGGGTCATTTCCTGCAGGAGCGCACAGGAGCGGAGCTCCGGCAGTAAGGAGTTCAGGGGGCGGGCACATGCAACAAGCCACACCCCCTGCTCCCAGCAGCCCTCAGTCGGGCCATGAGGAACAAGAAGCAGCCAGGTAAGTTGCAGAGCCCCCCCCCCGGCCCGCCTTCAGGTACAAGCTCTCCCTCCTCTGTGAGGACAGATCTGCACGTCCCCCCCCCAATAGCTAGCAATCCAAAACAGTCCATTGGAGCCTGAGCGGAGGGTGTCGCCTTCTGACACACTTCCACTGATGTCAGGGGGTGTGGCATATGCAAATAATTTATGCTAATGAGCTCCTGCACCTCTTTTTCTACAAAATGACCCCTGGGATTGTTATGTACTTTTTTGTATTTTCTCTTTTTTTCCCTTTTTTCTCCCCAGTTAACAACAATAAATAGTGGTTTAAAAAGACAAAAACAAAGAAGGGACCTTAGTTTGGAATAGCAATACCAAATGCAGACTAAGAGCAAGAGTCCAGGAGCCCCTTAAAGACTAATAAAATTTGTGGCAGGGTATGAGCTTTCCTGAGTTACTTGTTCAGCTCATCCCCTGTTACAGACAGACTGACATGGCCACCCATCTTGATCTATCCCCAAAGGCAGACTGAAGGTTTAAAAACCCTCCCCGTAGCCAGCACAACCCCGAGGCAAATTGAGACCACACAAGCCTGCAAGGTGCATTTTATAGACAGAGAAATGTGATCTTTGAGTTTTGTGACACAGCTGTAATCTGGGTCTGCTACATAGATAGAAAATGAGGTATGCAGGGGGCGTGGTCTGGCGCCGATGAAAATGGCTGCTTAAACTTTTAGCTCCGCACCTCCACACCACCAATACCTGATGATATCACACCACATAGTTACAAAAATTGTGCTCTTTATGGGGAAAACTGGCAATAAGTATAAGGAGCTGAAAAAGGATCCAGAGAGACTTGTAACGGACTATTTCCAATTACTCTCTACACGAGTGGAGCAAATACAGCCTCAATCAAGGAGGCTGAAGTTGGTTCCTTATTCGCACTTCCTTATTCATTCCTTATTCGTTACTTATTCGTGTAGTCATTCAGAAACACTAGAGAGAGTGAGTTAGAAAGCGCAGTTCTGGTGCCAGCTGCTCCAAAGTGCGCTGCCACGAGCTTCTGCTGCACCAGCACACCGCATATGTCCCCTCGAAGGGGAGAGTCCTGTGAATGTGGGGGTGTATGAGGTGTGGTGGTCCAAACCTCATTTTTGGTGCCATTGCTGGGCCATTGCCACCGCCACCTCCTC
>NW_015169323.1:0-6238 GCF_001447785.1 Gekko japonicus
AGGCAATGGGAAACCACCTCTGGATGTCTTTTGCCCATCTTAGCCCATGGCAGGTTCTACTCTACATTACAGCTGTTATGATTATTGAAAATCTTCTTTGATTATTGTGAGACGTCACCAGAGGATATGAACTATTGAGAGACAGTTTTTGTCCCACATCTTTGTTCAGGAGAAGATCTTCCTTCGAAACGGCGAGACATTGCGGAGATCACCGTCAATATATTTTTCTGTGATTATGTATGTTATTTTTGTTCACTTTTCTATGATTCTTTAAAGACCTATATTAAGCGTCACTTTTTCACAGTTTTCCTTGTTCTCCGTATTATCTCATTACTGTGCCAATCAATTGTTATCAGACGCCCGCCCCTGCCCCGCGTTTTCCGGATACTAGTGCACTTTCCGTGGTAGTTTTTTTACTGCGCATCTTCGGCAGTAACAGCGTTCCATGCGCCTCGACGTTTAGTCATGCCGGCCACATGACCACGGAAATGTCTTCGGACAGCGCTGGCTCTTCGGCTTTGAAACGTAGATGAGCACCACAACCCTAGAGTCGGACTCGACTGGCATTCGAGCGAGGGAACCTTTACCATGTAGAAGATGGAGTGGATCTATTCTCTCTTGCTCCGGATTGCAAGAAGATGGAGTGGATCTATTCTCTCTTGCTCCGGATTGCAAGACTAGGTCTAATGGGTGGAAATTACAAGGGAGTCATTACCGGCTAAATATCAGGAGAAACTTCCTAACAGTGAGAGTGGTTGAGCAGTGGAACAGTCTGCCTTGGGAGGGGGTGGATGCTCCTTCGCATGACCACGGAGAAGTCTTTGGACAGCGCTTGCTCGTGTGGGCTTGGAAACAGAGACAAGCACCGCCCCCGATTCGATAAGACCCACCCGGAGGCTGGCAACACTAAGCCCCTCCCCAAACCCCGCCCCTTCAAGGCTCCACCTCCACATCCCCAAGAATTTCCCAATTTGGAGCTGGCAGCTTCATGAGGCGAGCGACGGGACGGTGTGGAGCCACAGCGTAACAGCTACAAAAACCCATTCTTGTTAATCACTGGGAAAGGCGCTTTGCTTTTCCCCAGACAGCGCTGAATGGTCTGATTTTTTTTTTACAAAAGCATCTTTTGGGGAGCTCCAGCTGGGGTGGAGAGACTAATCTCAGCGCAAGCCGCTGGCCCCTATATGGTCTCAGCAGGAGCCCTCGAATGTGTCTGAGATGCCGCTGCGGCGTGGTCATGTTTTCTTCCCCCCCACGAATAGCTCTGCGGGGAGCAAGAGGCCCGCTGAAGGTCATGAAACGTTTCTGCTTGACATTGATGTTGAATGCTAAATTCTCCCCTCGCTTTGTGTGCCTGAGTGGCGAGGCGCTCGGCCCAGCTCTGCTCTTCCCGGGGGCTTATTTACCAAGCCGATCGTGGTGCGGCGAGCACACCGGGGCTACCCCAGGGCTGGCCCGCCCGGCCCTTGACGTCCACTGCTGGTGCTGGAGTCTGGGTGGCCTCTAGCTGCGCTCAGCTCTCTGCGTGGTGCTCAGGAATATGGATTTGAATACATGCCTTATACTCAGGGGTCATTTCGTAGAAAAAGAGGCGCAGGAGCTCATTAGCATAACTCATCAGCATAACTCATTTGAATACACCACACACCCCCTGACATCACCGGAAGTGTGTCAGAAGGCAACACCCACCGCTCAGGCCCCACTGGACTGTTTTGGATTGCTAGCTATTGGGGGGGGACGGAGGACACACGTGCAGATCTGTCCTCGCAGAGGAGGGAGAGCTTGTGCCTGAATAAAACGTGGTCTTAAAGGTGCCATTGGACTGTTTTGGATTGGGGGGCGGGGGGGAGCTCTGCAGCTTACCTGGCTGCTTCTTGCTCTGCCTGAGGGCTGCTGGGAGCAGAGGGTGGGGCTTGTTGCATGTGCCCATCCCCTGGGCTCTTTACTGCCGGAGCTCCGTTCCTGTGTGCTCCTGCAGGAAATGACCCCTGCTTATACTGAACCAGAACACTGAACACACAAAGCTGCCTTCTACTGAATCAGGCGCTTGCTCCATCAAGGTCAGTGTTGTCTACTCAGACTGGCAGCGGCTCTCCAGGGTCTCAGGCGGAGGTCCTTCCCATGACCTGCTGTCTAGTCCTTTAAAAAACAACATCTGGAGATGCCGGGGATTGAACCTGGGACCTTCTGCATGCCAAGCAGATTCTCTACCAATGAGCCACAACCACTCTCGAACACTGGTCACAGAATCATAGAATGATAGGATGTTACGAGTTGGAAGGGACCTTACAGGTCATCTAGTCCAACCCCCTGCACTCTGCAGGAGCACAGCCGAAAGATAGCCCTGCAACATACCCGAAAGATGGTTGTCCAGCCTCCTCTTGAAAACGTCCAGCGAAGGAGCATCCACCACCTCCCGAGGCAGTCTGTTCCACTGCTCAACCACTCTCACAGTTAGGAAGTTTCTCCTGATATTTAGCCGGTAACGACTCCCTTGTCATTTCCACCCATTTGACCTAGTCTTGCAATCCGGAGCAAGAGAGAATAGATCGGCTCCATCTTCTACATGACAGCCCTTCAAGTATTTGAAGACTGCAATCATGTCCCCTCTAAGCCTTCTCTTTCCCAGGCTAAACAGACCCAGCTCTTTCAGCCTTTCCATCAAGGTCAGTATTGTCTGGTCAGACCGGCAGTGGCTCTCCGAAGATTCATGCTGAGATCTTTCACATCACCTACCGTCTGCCTGGTCCTTTCAACTGTAGATGTGGAGGTCTGAACCTGGTACCTTCTGCATGCCAAGCAGATGCTCTACCATTGAGTCACAGTACCTTTCCATGAAGCTATCATATAGTGAACCAGAACACTGGTCCATCAAGGTCAGTATTGTCTCATCAGAGTAGGGTTGCCAAGTAAAAATATCCTACCGGCAGGGGAGCCTAGCTCGGCTCCGGGAGCCGTCCCTCGATGCGCGTGCGGCGTCGATCACGTTGAAGGCGTGGCCCGGATCGACAATCGGGGCCATGACCCCAACGCGATTGACGTGGTTGTGTCACCTCTGGTGACGCAGCCACGCTGCACTTCGGGGAGCGGAGTTTCCCCTGGGGCCCGATTCCGCGGCGGCGGAAATCAGGCCTCCGAAGCAGGGGTTTACCCGCCCCCACTTGGCAGCCCTACATCAGAGAGATGCTCTACCACTGAGCCATAGCCTGTCCTCATTTCCCCCTTTGCTCTTTGCTTCAGGCTACATGCAGAATTAGAACAACAACATAAGATATGCATATTATTATATCCTGTCATTATAGAAGAAGAAGAGGAGGAGGAGGAGGAAGAGACTGGATTTATACCCTACCCTTCACTCTGAGTCTCAGAGTGGTTTACAATCTCCATTCCCTTCCCCCTCCGCACAACAGACACCCTGTGAGGTAGGTGGGGCTGAGAGATCTCTGACAGAAACTGCTCTTTTTCAAGGACAGCTCTGACAGAACTATGGCTTGCCCAAGGTCATCCAGCAGCTGCGAGTGGAGGAGTGGGGGAATCAAACCCGGTTCTCCCAGATTAGAGTCCGCGCACTTAACCACTACACCAAACTGGCTATCGCCATATGTAGGATGGTCAGCGCTGGCCTGGGAAGTGCCTGGAGATTTGGGGATTGTGCCCAGGGAGGTGGAAGTTTGAGGATGGATTCCACCTAGAATCTATGATATGCCATAGTGTTTGTCCTTAGAAGCTGTCATTTTGCTCCTGGAGTACTGATCTCCATAGTCTGGACATCAGTTGTAATTCCAGAAGAACTCCAGGCCCCAGGTGGAGGCTGGCAAGGCTAATCCTACAGCCTATTCAGCCCAGAACTCATACGGAGGGCAGAGGGCTTGCAGGTCCCATTTGCTTGGCATGCAGAATGTTCCATGTTCAGTTCCTGGCATCTCTCCTAGGGCTGCCAATGGGCTTGGAGGAAAAAAAAAATCTTGACCTTTTAATGTAAGCATAATATGTGGACACGGGCGGCTGAAGCTTTTTGTGTCAAGGAACTAAATATTATCATTGGGCAAATGCCACCCCATTGAGCTTCTGTTAAAGGGACAGGGCATTCGTTTCTCCAGGAAGGTTGTAAGTAGGGATGGGCACAAACTGGGAAAATGCAGTTCGTGACAGTTCGTGGCGTGCCCAGTTCGTCAGCAACGAACTGTCACAAACATTTAGTTGCCAAATGGACTGGTTTGACTCGTGCTGTGGTAGAATGCCCCCCCTCCCCCGGTGTGCTAGGGACACCAAACTCGCAAGGTATCTGTAATAATTCCACAAGCACACCATGCAAGAAGGATGGAAAGGTTTATTGGAAAAAAAGCAGGGGCTTTCCTGACCTCTGCTTGAACGAAAACTAACAGTCAGCAACCAGCAGAGGAAAGTGAAACTAAACTACAGCGCATGCTTTTCAGCCCTAAGGGACCTGGGGAAAAATCACTAAACAGTTCAATAAGGGAACATCACCAAATTCACAACTTGTCACTATATAACAGTATCTCCGACTGACTCTTCTCTACCTGCTTTCCAAAGTTGATGAGGACTGGATGCACGGGTCCAAGTTACAGTCCCCAGAGAAGGTGCCCCCAAGGAAAGTGCTTTCTGGGAAATGACAAGCACAGGTTCAGGAGTGTATAGAACGAATCCGGGGCAAGCTAGAAAAATCAAACTCACAGGGGATTTCTTCCTAAGGCTCCTCTATATGCCCTCCAAGTTATGTGCAGATTGGACTTAAGGGGCTCGAGTTATGGCCCCCCAAAGAAGATACCCCCCAGGAAAGTGCTTTTGGGGGAAATGCCAGGCGCAAGTTCAAAAGTGTAAACTACACACACCAAACACACAGGGAACCTGTTGCTTTGAACTTTGGTAAACATTTTGATTGAGTGGAGACAGTCTGTCTGGAAATGTATCCATTCACAAACCACCACGAACAGCTTGAAAGTTCATGGAAGTTCTGTGCCAGGTGACCTGCCACGAACTTCCATTCGCAAAGCACAAACCAGCCAAAATTGTCACAAACTTTGGTTCGTGAGCCAGTTCGTTTCCATCCCTAGTTGTAACCCTGATCTCCAGTTAAGGGGATCAGGTAGTGGATGATTAATATACCTGAGGCTCTGGGGAGGGGCTGTGGCTCATTGGTTAAGTATCTGCTTGGCATGCAGAAGGTCCCAGGTTCAATCCCTGGCATTTCCAGATGAAGGCTCCCTCAATCGGTGATAGGAAATACCTCTGTCTGAGGCTACGGAGAGGTGCTGCCAGTGTGCGTAGACCTTGATGGGGCAATGGCCTGATTCGGTATAATGCAGATTCTTCTGTTTAGTTTGTTTTTTTTATTGTACATGCTCAAAGTTAGGAGACAATATAGAATCACAGAATCACAGAGTCGGAAGGGGCCTTCCAGCCATCTCGTCCGACCCCCTGCTCCATGTAGGAGCAGCCTAGAGCATCTCTGGCAAGGGTTTGTCCAAACGCTGCTTAAAGCCTGCCAGGGAGGGGGAGCTCACCACGTCCCTGGGCAGCTGATTCCACTGTGGCACAACTCTGACTGTCAAAAAGTTTTCCCTAAGATCCAGTCGGTACCTTCCGGCCCTGAATTTAAGCCCATCCTTGCGAGTCCTCTCCTCTGCTGCCAACAGGAACAGCTCCCTGCCCTCCTCTAAGGGACAGCCCTTCCAATACTTGAAAAGAGCAATCCTGTCCCCCTTCAGATAGCCAGTTTGGTGTCGTGGTTAAGTGTGCGGACTCTAATCTGGGAGAACCGGGTTTGATTCCCCACTCCTCCACTTGCACCTGGCTGGATGACCTTGGGCAAGCCATAGTTCTGACAAGAGCTGTTCTTGAAGAAAGAGCAGTTTCTGTCAGAGCTCTCTCAGCCCCACCTGCCTCACAGGGTGTCCGTTGTGGGGCGGGGAAGGGAAAGGAGCTTGTAAACTGCTCTGAGACTCCTTTGGGTCGTTAAGGGCGGGGTATAAATCCAATCTCCTCCTCCTCCTCCTCTTCTTCTTCTTCCTCCTCCTCCTCCTGATGACCTTGGCCTGGGCGGCATCACAACAGATGGCAATATCTGGCTTGGGAGGTTCATGGCCTCCTGCCCCACAACACTTTTCAAAGGTAGCTGGCCTGGTGCGACTGTGCTCTAGCTGCTTTTTAGTCACCATTTATGCTCCGGAACCACAGGTGGGCCCTGGAGAGAGCCAGTTTGGTGTAGCGATTAAGT
>NW_015169323.1:6417-47957 GCF_001447785.1 Gekko japonicus
AGCTGCTCTGAGACACCTTTGGGTAGTGAACGGTGGGGTATAAATCCAATCTCTTCTTCTTCTTCTTCTTCTTCTTCTTCTTCTTCTTCAACCTCCTCTTCTTCAGACTGAACTTTCCCAAGTCCCTCAGCCTCTCCTCAAAGGGTTAACTGGGAGTCCACTTTCAGAACAATCTGAAGGGCATTTTCCAGACAGGAAGCCCCATTGCCTAACCTGAAACTTCCGATTTGGCTTGGTTAGGATGTCTCCCACAATTCTGACTGGTGCTGGAACTCCAAAGTCAACAAGGGGCGTGAGGGAATTTAGGCAAACAGTGAGAGGCAGGGCGGGAAGGGATGAGCCGGCGCTCGGCTCTCGTGGCCCTTTCTTACCTGCCCAGGGTAATGCTGATCGCCATTTTGGGGTCAGGAAGGAATTTTCCTCCGGGACAGATTGGCCCAGGGATCCTGGAGGTTTTTGCCTTCCTCTGGGCATAGAGCAGGAGCAGAGGGGAGAGGTAGCTGTGAATTTCCTGCATTGCACAGGGAGTTGGACTTTGCTCAGTTGTGCCGGGGTTTGGACTAGATGACCCTTGGGGTCCCTTCCAGCTCTTTGTTTCTATGTTTCCCCACACTGCTGTTTGAACTCTATTATCTGGAAGTGCCAATTTGTGGTCCCGTTCACACGGAGAAGTTGCCACGCTAAAGACACGGATGACAGGCGGATTTTCGGTGCGCGATCACACCGCAACATCTGGGAAGCATAGTACACCTGTGGCTAACCCGTAGCTTCTTGCCGACAATGTGGAGTAAAAAACTACCACATACGATGTACTAGTTTCAGAAAAACGCGGGGCAAGGGCGGGCGTCTGATCGCGTTTCTGCTTGAATCCCGTGGCATCCGGTGCCTGTCCATATCCCATCGCACACCAAATGTTTTTTTTTTAGTAAGTCTCCACAGGATGCGCACAAACGATCATGCGAATGCGCAAACTTCGGTATGAAAAAAAAATCCCCGTTTTCCACGAAAGCGGCGCCTAGCGATTGCTGGTGTGATCACGCCGTGCTGCTTCTTTGCCACACTGCAGGATAGCTGTGTGATCGGCACCTAACGGCCTAACCATGGGACCTCGACGGGATGTGTGATCGGGCTGCCGTGCGTTACTTTGCTCCGGGGCTAACAGCCACGCTTCCCCCCCGCACTTTCCGGCCCGTGTGACCGGGGCCTGTGATTTTTTGCTCCCTGTACCCTGTGCCAACTTCCCCCCTTGAGCGTTCTGCTTGCCGTGACCTTCTTACTGGTGTTCTGTAATGTCTCTTATGCGCCCTTCATGCCCAGAGCAAAAACATATATTTGCAAAACATTTGCTGGAATAGAAAATATGAACTTCAACTTTTAACCTCAGCCTTCGAAATGTGAGTATTTTAGAGTTGTTGGCTTGTCTTGGTTGTTTTGATGTTTGGCAGGTGTCAAGTAAGAAATCCCATCAGCTGTCGACTGTCAGATACAAAATACCATTGCATGCCAACGACCAAACATTGTTGAATGCTAAATGCCATTACATGCTAATGATAAAATACTGTCGAATACAAAACATCGATGGATGCCAGCTACCCAACTGTCAAAAATCACCTACCAAACATCATTACTGCATGACATAAATGAGATATCCAGCTATGCATGGTTTATTTGGTGACAATTTAACAGCAGCAATTGCTAAGGTATGCTAGCTGTCTGGAGAAAAAATGTCTAGTCCCTTTCATAGAGGTTTAGTGGGATGTTATTATACCAGGTCATAATGCCCCTATATAAATCAATGGTGCGACCTCATTTGGAATACTATGTGCTGTTCTGGTCACCACACCTTAAAAAGGATATTATAGCTTTGGAAAAAGTGCAGAAAAGGGCAACTCGAATGATAGAAGGGTTGGAACACTTTCCCTATGAAGAAAGGTTAAAGCGCTTGGGGCTCTTTAGCTTGGAGAAAGGACGGCTGAGGGGTCACATGATTGAGGTTTATAAGATTATGCATGGGATAGAACAGGTAAAGAAAGAGGTACTCTTCTCCCTTTCTCACAATACAAGAACTCGTGGGCACTCAATGAAATTGCTGAGCGGTCGGGTTAGAACGGATAAAAGGAAGTACTTCTTCACCCAAAGAGTGATTGACACATGGAATTCACTGCCACAGGAGGTGGTGACAAGCATGGACAGCTTCAAAAGGGAATTAGATAAGCATATGGAGCAGAGGTCCATCAGTGGCTGTTAGCCACAAGGTATAGATAGGGACTCTGGGGCAAATGATGCTCTGTCTTCTTGGTGCTTGGGGGGGGGTCAACAGTGGGAGGGCTTCTAATGTCCTGGCCCCAGTGGTGGACCTCCTGATGGCACCTGGTATTTTTGGCCACTGTGTGACAGAGTGTTGGACTGGATGGGCCTTTGGCCTGATCCAACATTGGCGTCTCTTATGTTCTTATGTCTCAAGCTTCCTATTTCTACACATTAAACCTCTATTAAAGGGGACAGGACATTTTTCCTCTTGGCTTGTTGGCATCCAAAGGTGGGGAACATGCCTTTATTCCTCGCCTGTCCTGATTTGCCTTTTGCCTAGCAAAATGATAAATATCCGGCAATTTGCAAAAATTAGATTGAATTTGAACCTAGGCTACAGTCATTGTTTAAAGTGTTGTTTCCATGGGCGAAAAACAAACAAATATGGCAAATTATCTTTTTGCAGGCACGTTTCTACAAAGCCTTAGAAATCCCAAAGAGCTATGGAAGGGGAAACCGCCCAGAATAAGATTCAAAACTCTTACACGTCCTAGATCACTGGGGGGGTGGTCACTCCCGAATTTACTTCTTTACAACAAAGCCGCCTTATTAGCCAATGCGATCAAAATGTTAAGAAACTCGTCCAAACCGACTTGGGTGGAGCTACAGGATGACCTCTTATCTCCTATCACGATGGGTGATCTTCTTTGGGACTCCATCAAACTGCAACATATCTCATCTTTAGAGCTAGGCATTTTACTTCCTTCCATTCATACTTGGAAAGTTCATAAAAACATACTATTACCTAAAATATCCAGATATTCATCATTTTGCCATGAAAGTTGGTTCCAGACGGGCATTCCACAAAATGACCAAATCAAATGGAGATATGCTAATATAACCCGCATTGTTGATGTAGTCAATTCCTCGGGCATAATAACGAAACTAGAATTGGAAAAGAAGTTAAAGCTTTACATACCATGGTTTTTATACTTTCAAATGTGTCATTTCTTAACTTCAATTAAAGCTTCAAAGATAATTGAATGCCCTGTAACCAAAACCGAACTACTACTAAGAAATCCGGATAGCCAGTATAAAGGCTTAATTTCTAAACTGTACTCGATATTGAACACTCAGAACTGTGAAGATACACAAAACTTTCAAAAGGAATGGCAAAAAGATTGTAACAAACCCCTGACTAAGGCTCTCTGGGAAAATTTTTGGCAATCATCAAGTTTCAAATCAAAATCTATTATGGTGAAATTTCAAAATTTAAAATTAATGACGAGATGGTATCTCACCCCTAAAAAGCTAGCACGTATCTCTAATATTAACTCACCGCTTTGTTGGAAGAAATGCTCTCAGATTGGGGATTTTGCTCATTGTTGGTGGGGATGTCCCAAAATCAATATATTTTGGGAAAAGATTTTGACAATAATCAAACATGTTACATTGATCGAGGTACCGTTTGAACCTGAGATCATATTTCTGAACACATGGCCCAAGGAACTAACTAACAGGCTTCATAAGGACACCATTGAAGTTATGTTAGATGCGGCTAAGACTTCCATAGCTTCAGTGTGGAAAGAAAGTAATCCACCAACAATTGATGTTTGGTACAAGAAATTATGGAACCACTTTCTTATGGATGCTGTAAACAGCAGATTGTCATCACTCTCCCACAACTCACACCAAGATCTATTCACTAGTAAGTGGTATCCGATTATGGATTATTTATCAAAGCAGCAGTTTGTGTCCTCTCAATGGTCCCAATTCCATCTATGGATTTGAAGTGTGTCTTAAAGTTATAATTCAAATTATATCTTATCAATCTTTATTGTTATACCTCTTCAGAGCTCTGTATATCAAACAAATTTTATAAGGTTTCAAGTAAGAGATTTATTCACATGTTGTATCTGAATGTTTAAAGATAGGTATACATATGTTAGATACATTTTATTTATTTTATATGTTTAGCGACTCTCCCACATTTATACGTGATTTCTACTTTCTAAATTTGGCTGGTCATACTTTTCAATGGATTGTTAAACTGTTACCAAGTTGTATTATGACTCCTATTATTGTTTATATATAAAAATAAAACTTTTCAATTAAAAAAAAAAAAAAGAAAGAAATCCCAAAGAGGGTCTTAACAGGGGGAAATAGGCTCAAATTAAATCGGAAGCGGGTTTCTGTTTGTGGTAAATGAGGAAGAGAGAGATTACCGTAAACTGCCACTAATAGCCCACTCCCTCCTCTTTTGAACCTTATCTGTTCCACCCGGTGTACTGGAACTTAATGTTATGATGACGTTTCTGGTTTTCAGCTTCATGCGTCAATTCGCACTGGATGCCAAGAAGTCTCCCTTGCGGCAGCCTGCCTGCAGTACTGGAGATGTTTTTGGAAGTATCTGTAATCTAGTCCTCCGAAGGCACACTAAGTTGTAACGTTCAACTGCGCTCTCCTCTCATCCTGTTCAACAATTTAGCTTATCTTAAAAAAAAAAAAAATAATCTGTGGAAGATTCCATCAATTTGCCCGGGATAATTGGCTGCAGAGAGGGCTCAACCCTATGGTGGCCCACTGTGGGTTGGGAAATTTCTCAAGATTTTAGGCCAGATCTTAGGGAGGGTGAAGTTTGGGGGAGGCAAAGCTCAGCAGGGATCTGATGCCACAGAGTTCCACAGAGTTCACCCTCCAAAGTTGTCATTTCCTCCATAGGGACTGATCTCTCCAGTCTGGAGGTCAGTTGTAATTCCGGGAGATCTCCAGGCACCACCTGGAGGTTGCCAGTTCTGGGTTCAGAAGAGAAGCCATGTTGGATCAGGCCAATGGCCCACCCAGTCCAACACTCTGTGTCACACAGGGGCCAAAACCCAGGTGCCCTCAGGAGGTTCACCAGCAGGGCCATAAGAACAGAAGAGAAGCCATGTTGGATCAGACCAATGCCCCCCCCAGTCCAGCACTTTGTGTCACACAGGGGCCAAAGCCCAGATGCCCTCAGGTGGTTCACCAGCAGGGCCATAAGAATAGGAGAGAAGCCATGTTGGATCAGGCCAATGGCCCACCCAGTCCAACACTCTGTGTCACACAGTGGCCAAAACCCAGGTGCCCTCAGGAGGTCCACCAGCAGGGCCATAAGAATAGGAGAGAATCCATGTTGGATGGTGCCATTGTAATTTTGTGAGAACTCCAGAACCTGCCTGGAGATTGGCAACCCTATTTCATATAGCACAAAAACAGTTTGGCAAATGCTTATGGAAACTCTAAAGATCACAGAGTCCAACGGGGTTCACTCCAATATAAATGTGCGGGGATTGGAAGCACACAGACCTGTTTCATGGACCTTTACTCAGGTAAATGGATTCAATGGAAAATACTCCTAGGTCAATCAACATGGGTGTTGACAAGTCGCTTCCAACTTATGGCGGCCCTATGAATTCATGGCCTCCAGAACATCCTGTGGTTAACAGCCTTGCTCAGGTCTTGTAAATGGAGGGCCGTGGCTTCCTTGAGGGAGTTCGTCCATCTCAGGTTGGGTCCCCCTGTTTTCCTGCCGACTTCAGCTTTTCCTAGCATGATTGCCTTTTCCAGTGACTCTGGTCATGGAAGGGCCTGCGAAACGGAGCTCTTCCGCCAGGCCTTTGAGTAGGAGCCGCCGCCACCATCTTCACGCCACCATTATGACCAGGAATCATTTTGTAGAAAAAGAGGTGCAGGAGCTCATTAGCATCTCATTTGCATATGCCACGCCCCCTGACATCACCGGAAGTGTGTCAGAAGGCAACACCCACCGCTCAGGCTCCACTGGACTGTTTTGGATTGCCAGCTATGGTAGTGGTGGGGGGAAGTCGCAGATCTGTCCTCGCAGAGGAGGGAGAGCTTGTGCCTGACTAAAACTTGGTCTTACTAAACTGTTTTGGACCGGGGGGCGGGGGGAGCTCTGCAACTTACCTGGCTCCTTCTTGCTCTGACTGAGGGCTGCTGGGAGCAGGGGGTGGGGCTTGTGGCATGTGCCCGCCCCCTTGGGCTTTTTACTGCCGGAGCTCCGCTCCTGTGCGCTCCTGCAGGAAATGACCCCTGCTTATGACCATCATTCCATCTACGCCCCCCCCCTTTATTCCCGCAAATAGACCATCTTCAGAGCAGGTACTATTGGGGGGCGCAAGATGTTCCTGGCAGAGGACAACGCTGTAGGGGTGTATATTGTCGCTGCTATATATTATTACTGCTGTTTGTTGTTTCTAGTATAAATAATTATAGAACCCCATCTTGAATTTTATAGCTAAGTATTTCTGGAGCACCGTAAATAAATTTTTAGCAAACTGTATTTATTGTATTTTATATTTACTGTATTGTTTTAATGGTTTAACTTGGGCACTCATGCCCCTTGTGAACCGCACTGAGCCTTCGGGGAGGGCGGGAATCGGGATACAAATCCAAAGATAAATCAATCGATAAATAAATGATGTAGCCAAAGTACAATAGCCTCAGTTTAGTCATTTTAGCTTTTAGGGAGAGTTCAGATTTGATTTGATCTCGATCCCACTGAGTTGCATTTTCGGCAGTCCCCGGTATCCGTAAGACTCTCCTACAGTAACACATTTCAAAGGAATCCACTTCCAGTCAGCTTTCTTCAAAGCTGATATCCAGCTTTCGTCTTAAAAGGTGCCACTGGACTCAGAGTTTGGTCTATTGAAACAGAAGGCACTGAAGAAGTGTGTGTGTGCGCATGCGAAAACCTATGCCCAGAATCAAACCTGGTTGGTCTTAAAGGTGAAACTGGACTCAAACGCCGTTCTGTTGCTTCAGCCCAACAGGGCTACCACCTGAATCTATCCGCAGTAAGCACGCTTAAAAGGAAAGCCAGTCTGCAATTCACCCTCCAGTATGAACTACAGACCCCGAAATGCAGCGCGACTTCCCAGGCGCGCCCGCGTCTCCGCCTACTGCGTCTCTGCGCCGCCGTTCATCCGCTTCGGACCACTCCACCCAGCCTTCCTCGCGCCAAACCACCACCTCCCGCCCTTATCCCCCTGTCTAGATGCATTCTGGGACTCGTAGTTCCGCACTTCCAGACGAAGTTTCAGTCTTCTGTCGCTCGTGAGGGGAGGGGATAAAACTTTCCACACTCCTGCCAATTGCAGGGCTGGGCAGTTGCCAGGGGCAACCGCGCGCCAGCCAATAGGAAAGGCGCTCTCCAGGGCGGGGGGCGTGAAGAGCAGCGCGGCGGGCCAATGGCGCGCCCGGCGAGGGCTGTGAGGGAGGAGCGCGAGTCTCCTTGAGCATGCTTTGCGGCCTAGTCGGGTGCTGCAGGTGACCGACCGGCTTGTCCGACCTCGGGCGATGGGAGGCGGCGGCAGCGCTCCGCGGAGGGTCACCTTCGAGGCGGACGAGAACGACAACGTGACGGTGGTGAAGGGCGTGCGGGTGAGCGCGGGCGGCGGCGGGGGGGCCCCCTCGGCCATTCTCCCGCGCTTTTCCCCCTCAGGAGAGGATCGCCTCATGCTCCCCTCCCCCACGGAGGGGCGCCGAGGGGAGGGGCTGCGCGGCGGGGGGCGTGGTCTGAGGGCGAAGGGGCGGACTCCACGGGGGCGCCTTGTGGAGGGAGGCCCCGCCCTACTGCAGTGTGGGGAGTTGCCAACCTCCAGGTGGGGCCTGGAGATCTCCCGGAATCGCAGCTGGATCTCCAGGCGACGGAGGAAATGGCTGCTTTGGAGGGTGGGCTCAATGGCGTGATACCTCTTGCTGTCAAGAGCTCTCTCAGCCCCACCCCCCTCACATGGGGTGTGTGTTGTGGGGAGGGGAAGGGAAAAGGAGTTTGTGAGCTGCTCTGAGACACCTTCGGGTAGTGAAGGGCGGGGTATAAATCCAGTCTCCTCCTCCACCTCCTCTTCCTCTTCCTCCTCCTCCTCTTCCTCCTCCTCCTCCTCCTTTTTCTTCTTCCTCTTCTTCCTCTTCTTCTTCTTCCTCTTCCTCCTCTTCCTCCTCCTCATGAACTGCTGACCTTCCACTTCCACAGCCTGCAGTTCAGCGTCTTAACCACTTGAGCCACCGCAGCAAAAAAACCCCTCTAGGACAGAGGTGTCAAACACATTTGTTAGAAGGGCCGGGTCTGACAAAAATGTCTCTTTGTCTAGCCAGGCCACGTGTGCCATAAAACATAATTCCAGGTACTGGAAATTGAAACTGTATAAAGGACAGCAGCTGGTAAGCTCTGAGTTGGTGTGTCCTCACTGCAGGGCCCCCTTGGGTTGAAGGGGGCTGCAGAGGAAAACCCACAGAGGCGGACCAGACAGGTAGCAGTGCTATGCTGGGCAGACGCTCCGACGATGTTTGACTGCTGCAAGGCGAGGTTGTTCTGCTGTGCTAAAGGCATAATGGAGTGGCTCCGCCCACTCCCCCCCCAGCACTCCCTCCCTTGCATCCGTTGCTTGCGGGTCGCGTAAGAGCCCTGGTCGGGCCAGATCCGGCCCCCGGGCCTTAGGTTTGACACCCCTGCTCTAGGATCCCTGGACCAAATCTGCCCTGGAGAAAAATTCCTCGCTGACCCTAAAGTGGCCATCGGGATTCCCCTGGGCCTATAAGAAAGGCCCCGAGAGCTGGAATCTGCCTACATTATGATAGAAAGGTGGCCTGAACACACGAGATTACTCTTGTCACTGCCTTCTGTCTGTTCTCTTCCTCTTCCAGTAGCTCATTCCTTCAGGTTTCTTGGCAGTTTTTAATTAATTAATTTATTTATAATTTCGATTTGTATCCCGCCTAGCCACAGGACAGGCTCAGCATGGCTAACACCATTTAAAACACCAAGACGATAAATACATTAAAAGACATTAATAAATTAAGACTGCATAACCGCTAGAAAATACTAGTAATGATGGCAGTGAAGCTGGTGGCATACACTATACAAACCAAGGCAATAGCCAACTGCTGTTTTATGTGGTCCAAGATGTGTTCCAGCGGCACCCATGTCTGTGGCGCTGTCTCCGGTGGCCCCCTCACCGGTGGCGGCTCCTAATCGAAGGCCTGGTGGAAGAGCTCCGTTTTGCAGGCCCTTGTTGTTGTTCAGTCGCACAGTCAAGTCCGACTCTTTGCTACCCCATGGACCAAATCACGCCAGGCCTTCCGGTCTTCCGCCGTCCTCTGAAGTGTGCTCAATTTCATGTTCGTTACATCTATGACACTGTCTAACCATCTCATCCTTTGCCGTCCCCGTCTTCTTTGACCTTCAATCTTTCCCAGCATCAGGGCCTTCTTCTCCAGTGAGTGCTCCCTTCTCATTTGGTGGCCAAAGCATTTGAGCTTCAGTTTCATTATCTGGCCTTCCAGGGAACAGTCAGGGTTGATTTCTTTTAGGATGGATTGATTTGATCTTCTTGCAGTCCAAGGGACTCTCAAGAGTCTTCTCCAGCACCGTAATTCAAAAGAATCTATTCTTCGGCGCTGGTCTTCCTTACAGTCCAACTCTCGCAGCCATACATGACTACTGGGAATACCATTGCTTTGACCAGGCGGACTTTTGTTGTCTCTACTTTTTATCATGCTGTTTAGTTTCGCCATCGCTTTCCTCCCAAGGAGCAGGCGTCTTTTAATTTCATGGCTGCTGTCACAGTCTGCGGTGATCTGGGATCCCAGGAACGTGAAGTCTGTCACTACTTCCACGACTTCCCCTTCTATTTGCCAAGGAGTGATGGGGCCGGATGCCATGATCTTAGTTTTTTTGATGTTGAGCTTCAAGCCCACTTTTGCGCTCTCCTCTTTTACCCTGAGCAAGAGGCTCTTTAGGTCCTCTTCACTTTCTGCCATTAGAGTGGTATCGTCTGCATATCTGAGGTTGTTGATCTTTTCCCCAGCAATCTCAATTCTGGCTTGTGATTCATCCAGGCCAGCATTTCGCATGATGTACTCTGCATATATATTAAATAAGCAAGGTGACAGTATACATCCTTGTCGTACTCCTTTTCCTATGCTGAACCAATCAGTTGTTCCGTATCCGGTTCTAACTGTCGCTTCTTGGCCCTTATACAGGTTTCTCAAGAGACATGTGAGGTGGTCTGGTACTCCCATCTCTTTAAGGACCTGCCATAGTTTGTTGTGATCCACACAGTCAAAGGCTTTAGCATAGTCAGTGAAGCAGAAGTAGATGTTTTTCTGGTACTCTCTTGCTTTCTCCATAATCCAGCGAATGCAGGCCCTGTGGAACTGTAAAAGGTCCCACAGGGCCCTGATGTTATCCAGGAGCTTGTTCCACCAGCGTGGAACTGCCACAGAGAAGGCCCTGGCTCTAGTAGCAGCCAACTTGATGTCTCTCGGGCCGGGAAAGGTCAGGCGATTCTGTGTTTGTGACCTCAGTGCTCTCTGAAGCACATGTGGGGAAAGGCGGTCCCTCAAATAGGCAGGCCCCTGACCATTTAATTTAATTTATTTGTACCCCAGCTTTCTGCCCAGTAGGAGCTGCGGTGGCTCAAGTGGTTAAGACGCTGAACTGCAGGCTGTGGAAGGTCGGTAGTTCAGCAGTTCGAGACCCGAGTTGCCGCATGATGGAGCGAGCTCCCGTCTTCTAGTTCCAGCTCCTGCCAACGTAGCAGTTCGAAAGCAAGAAATTGCAGGTAGGTAAATAGGTACCACTTCGGTGGGAAGGTCACAGCGTTCCATGCACCGTGGTGTTTAGTCATGCCGGCCACATGACCACGGAAACGTCTTCGGACAGTGCTGGCTCTTCGGCTTTGAAACGGAGATGAGCACTGCAACCCTAGAGTTGGATTCGACTGGCTTTTGAGCAAGGGAAACCTTTACTTTACCTTTTTTCTGCCCAGTGGAGACCCAAAGCAGCTCACATCGTCCCCTCTCTTCCGTTTTTATCCTCACAACAATCTTGTGAGGTGGGGCAGGCTGAGAGAATGTGACTGGCTCGAGATCACCTAGCGAGCTTTCAAGGCACGGGTGGGGATTTGAACCTGGGACTCCTAGGTCCTGATAGAACACTCTAACCGTTAGACCTCAGCCAGTTTGGTGTAGTGGTTAAGTGCGCGGACTCTAATCTGGGAGAACCGGGTTCGATTCCCTACTCTTCCACTTGCACCTGCTGGATGACCTTGGGCAAGCCATAGTTCTGTCAGAGCTGTCCTTGAAAGAGCAGCTCTCGAAAGAGCTCTCTCACCTGTGTAGGCAGCACAGTAAGAAAGAGTTAGTGTGAGAACGGCACTTAGTGAACGGCACTTGGGAAAACTTCATCCCTAGTAGGTGTGTATATGATTGCAGGCTGCGTCCTGGCAGGCAACAGCAACACGTTCTCTCTGGCTGCAGCCGCCACAGGTGAACCTGCATGGAATCGTCAACTCTCTCCCTACATTCTGCTACCCCAGAAAGTCCCGTGGAGTCCCATCACTTAGCTTTACTTTAAAACTTGCAAAAAAAATGCGGCTTCGTGCATCCCTCCGAGCAGCTGGCAACGTAATGTAAAAACCCATAGAAAACCAATAACCGTTCAAATTACACACATAAACAACGGCGTCGTAAACAGAACACGTCACCGACACCAGACCAAAACAGAAGAAAAATTTCTCCCCCCGGAATAATTAAAGGCATATACAGCAGTGCCTACTTAGAGACAACAAGCCCGAGTTTAAAAAGTATTTTCCATGTTTTTCAAACGTGATCAGACGGGCAGCCAATGAGGCGACCGTGCTACGATGGACGATGTCATTGTGTTAAGGTGCTTGGAGTCAGAAGGAGGCATCCAGGTTCTGGACTACTTTAAATAATTCCTCGTGGATAGGTAGTTTAGTTTTACTATTACTGTCTTTAAGACCAGCATACAATATAAACATAATATGAGAAAGAAGGGAAAAAAACGAAGATAATATACAGAATATAAAATCTCAACTTAAAAACTTTTAAAATGCGGCTCCGGCAATCTGAGAATCAACGCACAGAACTCAGCAGCTGAATGTGTAATCTCTGCATTGTTATCTGATAGAAGCCAATGAAGCCTTGCTTTGTTTGTATTAATGTTGACCAGATATCCTGTCAACTAATGGGGTAATGATTTTAAGACGAGCCTCTCTGTAGAATGGGCGACTGAAGAACATCGGCTGTACAGATTTGACCTCGCATGAAGTGCATGAACATAGCCTTTCAGGGTAGGGTTTTTTATTATACCTGCCTCAAATAACCACAGATAGAAGGGCAGAATATCTGGCTAGGGCAAATGCCCTTCTAGAGTTCTTTCCCTCTACTGAAGTCAAATATGTTGCTGGCTCAATGGTGCTTTTGATATTTAGCAACACCCCAAGTTTTGAAACCTTCGTGAAATCAGATTGTCATTCAATATCCTCAACTCTTTGTTTAATTAGCCCTTTGGCTTGTTCAAACCCATAGGATTCCTCGTGGATAGAATTCAGAGGGTTGCCATTGGAGACCAGTTGTCATCTGTGTGGGATTTGGCCTGTGGGATTCCACAGGGCCCCTTGTGCTGTTCCAATGTCTGTCTAAAGCCCTTAGAACAATCCCTTATCGGTCTGGCTGTCATCGATATGCTGGTGACATCCAGGGTCTGTATTTCTTTATCCTGGTCTCCTGGTGATGCAGTAGAGGTCCTGAGCCAGTGCCAGTCTGCTGTGACTAGATGGCTAAGACTCAACAAATTGAAATTAAATCCTGACAAGACAGAGGTACTGTACGCTGGTTGGGAAAGGGAAGGTTTTGAAGGACATTGTGTACCTCGCCTTCAGTGGAGTTCCATTGACTCACGAGTCGGGTTGTACTGGACTCGGCGTTACAGTTAGAGAAGCAAGTTAATGCACCTGCAAAAAAAAAAATTGCTTTCTTTCTACTTAGTTCAGCCTGGAATGTGGCCCCCTACCTCGTCTCAGCCTATTTGGCCACCTGGATCCGTGCCACGGTAATGTGGATACTGGACTACTGTAATGCAGCCTTCATGGGTCTGCCCTTGAAGTCAGTTTGCAATCTCCAGTTGGTACAGATCAAAATGGGAAGCTGTGGCCCCTGCCATACGGCAGGGAAACCACGAAGCAAAAGTGCGGCTAATAGAGCCGCTCCAATGTTGAGACGCTGCGGCGGGATCCCACGGATCCCCTGGCCGCAGCGCCTCTTCTCCCCGGCAAGAGCAGACGCCAGGGAGGACGAGCCCGATGGGAGGGGGAGGCTGCCGAACTGCGCATGCCCGAGCATGCGCAGTACGGCCGGGGGCTGGGATGCGGCGGCGCAAGGACGCGCCGCCGATCCCACGGCCGGCTTGGGGCGCCCCAGACGATTGCTACCACCTAGATAGGTGGTTCGTCTTTGTCCGTTTGCTCCGCCCCTGTTCCGTCCCACTCCCGTCCCAAATGGGCTCGTATGAACGGGGCCATCGTTCGCCTGTCTGTAGCTGTAGAAAAAAGCAAGAATCCAGTAACACCTTAGGGACTAACACAATTTGTGTCAGGGTAGAAGTTTTTGTGAGGTATTGAAGAAGAGATTGGATTGAGCTCTCTCAGCCCCACCTACCTCACAGGGTGTCTGTTGTGGGGAGGGGAAGGAGATTGTAAGCCGCTCTGAGACTCCTTAGGGTAGTGAAGGGCAGGGTATAAATCCGATCTCTTCTTCTCTCTTCTTCTTCTTTTTTGATGTCATGTCCAGGGTTCCCACTACGCTGAGTTAGTGTGAGCTAGCTCACAGTTTTTTAGCCTCCGGCTCACACATTTTTGTCTGAGCTCAGGAAGGAAACTTGGCTCCAGAGCACCTATATATTGTAAGCCGCCCTGAGCCCGCGTGCGGGGAGGGCGGGGTATAAATGAAAATAAATAAATAAATAAATAAATAAACTTATTTATGCAGTAGCTGAATAGCTCGCTCACAACTTTAATGCCGCTAGCTCACAAAGCAGAATTTTTGCTCACAGGGCCATAGCTTGGAGCAGGGGTGGCCAAACTTGCTTACTGTAAGAGCCACACAGAATAAGCGTCAGATGTTTGAGAGCCGCAAGACACGAACAACTATTACACACCTGTTTTTATTGGAAGATATGCAAATTTGCTTTTTTATTAACGTTAAATGAGACTGCCAGAAATAAAAACAAAAGGGGTAAAACCAGATATAACTTTAAATGCCTCCTTCCAAGCCCCACCCACCCATCCCCCGCCGGCTGGCTTGGCAAAGGGGTTTTAAAGAGACAGATGGTTGATTTTGCACTAGAGCTGCCTCGATGTTGCGCCGCCGTTTGCCCCGATACTATTGGTCAGTTTCACACCCGAAGCCGCCGGGCTGCATTTGTCCCGCGGCTTCATCCGATTTCCTCCGCAGTTTTGTGATCCTCAAAAAAAAGGATCACAAAACTGCGGGGGAAATCGGGCGAAGCCACGAGTCAAAATGCAGCCCCGCAGCTTCGGGTGTGAAATTGACCAATAGTATCGGGGCAAACGGCGGCGCAACATCGAGGCAGCTCTAGTGCGAAATCCGCCAGATGCCTTCTCCCAAGCCGGATGGTGGTGGGAGAGGGCTTTGATAACGCATTTAAAGTTCGTTGCTTTCTTTCTCTGCTCCCCCCCCCAACTCAAGCCTACCCAGGGAGGGAAACACTGGCTGCAGAAGGGAAGACCGATCGGCAATGTTCCCTCTAAGCTGTGAAGTCTTGTGAGCAAAAATTCTACTTTGTGAGCTACTGGCATTAAAGTTGTGAGCAAACAATTTGGCTGCTGCATAAATTAGTCTGATCTGGCGCCATACTTCCTGAGCCAAGGCAAAAATGAACCAGAAGCTAAAAAACTGTGAGCTAGCTCACACTAACTCAGCTTAGAGGGAACACTGCCGATCGGGGAGGCGTGCCGCTCCTTCGCTTCCCCAGCCGCCCTGCCGGGAGCCGCACAATATGTGTGAAAGAGCCGCATGTGGCTTCCGGGCCACACTTTGGCCATCCCTGGCTTAGAAGGGAGCATTCGTCATGTCCTGTTGATAGCATTCACCTTGCGTCTCAGTGAGAAAGGCGGACTATAAGTAAATTTATTTAATTTATTTATTTTATTTCACTTATACCCCCCCCTCCCCGCAAGCGGGCTCAGGGCGACTTACATAGGCACAACTGTGCAATAAAATACAACAGGATTAAAACAGTTAAGGCACCAAGTGCAATAAAAATAGAACAAGTTAAAACAATTAAAACAAAAACTCACATCTTGCAGGATACGTTAGGAACTAAACTACTCACTCCCTATTGTATATCGTGGTGGAATCAAGAGGGGGGATGCCATGGGCCAAGATGTTCCAGATGGCCAGTCAGCCCCACCCGGCGGTCCTGCTCTGCAGTTACTCGGTAGTGGTGGTGGCGGCGGCGGCTCCTACTCAAAACCCTGGCGGAAGAGCTCCGTCTTGCAGGCCCTGCAGAGCTGTAAGAGGTCCCGCAGGGCCCTGATCTCCTCCGGGAGCTTATTCCACCAGGTAGGAGCCGCCACTGAGACAAAAGGTGACCAGAAAGAGCCCGACCTGGCCTGTGTCTTGTGTTTTTAATAACAACGTGTGCAGGTGATAGCTGGTGAGTTACAGTGGCCAGTTAGTGAACCTAAAATTGGTGCAGAACCTGGGAAATTTTATGCACAGATTGCATTCTGAAAGCCTCTCGTGTTGGTCTGAATCAACAGAACAAAGTTTGAGTTCAGTGGCGCCTTTAAGACCGACAAAGTCCAATCCTGGGTATAAGCGAGAAGTCTCTCAGTTCATCTGCACACGTGAAGTCTCTCAGTTCTCGCTTACACCCAGAACTGAACTTTCTTGGTCTTAGAAGCGCCACTGGACTCAAGACTTAGTTCTCACATCTTTCTCGTTACCTCTTGTATCTGTACGCGAATTTGCTGCCATTCACAGGTCTTACCAACTGTTTTAATCCAATCTCAGCTATCCTTACCGCCCAGTTACTTGTGCATCTTGACTCTAACTAGCACTTCCTGGCAACTAAAACCCTTCATATGTAAGGCTTGAGGAAGAGTGTTTCTGTGTATCTGAAGAAGTGTGCCCTGCACACGAAAGCTTATAGCCAGAATTAAACTTTGTTGGTCTTAAAAGGTGCCACCGGACTCAGACTTTATTCTGAGAGCCTGATGCTGGTTCTCTGAACACTGTGACTAGCTGTTGGGCAGATGAACTTTCCCCCAGTCCCTGGTTATAACAAACCTCAGTCACAGGAGCGACTTGCTTTTCTGAAGCTGCAAAAGCTCCTTGTCTCTTTGTCATGCTGTCCGTGTAAGGTAAAGGTCAAGGTTCCCTTGCTCGAAAGCCAATCAGATCCGACTCTAGGGATGCGGTGCTCATCTCTGTTTCCAAGCCGAAGAGCCAGTGCTGTCCAAAGACGTTTTCGTGGTCACGTGGCCGGCATGAGTAGACGCCAAGGCTCATGGAACGCTGTTACCTTCCCCCTGAAGTGGTACCTATTTATCGACTTGCAGTTTCTTGATTTTGAACTGCTAGGTTGGCAGGAGCTGGGGCCAAAGACGGGAGCTCACTCTGTCACTCGGCACTCGGGTCTCGAACTGCAGTTCAGCGTCTTAACCACTTGAGCCACCGTGGCCCGACAGTGCACCAAATCTGACAGTCTACCTTAATGCTTCTTGATGACCGCTTCTCCGCAGCTCCCTGCTTCTGGTCTTTTTTACTGCGTCCCTTGGTCCATCTCCTACAATATATGCATTCACATGTTTCGCAGAACAGCTAAGCAGCTACTTCTCTTCTGCCCTTGGATAAGAGAGGTATTTTCTTCCTGTGCTTAGGTGAGGGCTTGACAAATCCCCGAAGGCTGAAGGGAAACCGGCTCTCAGTGGGGCCTAGTCCTAGAGCCAAAGAAATTTTGTCAAAGGCTGACATACCGTCCAGCAAATTCCCTAAAGGTCTTTGCCTGCAGGTGCATCTCCTAATGGCCATATATACCACTTTAGGGGCTCCGATTTAGCATATTTCAGTTGATGGTGAGGGGCTTGCTTTCTGATCACAAAGTATAAAAGCTTTAACAAGCCACAAATCCAGGGGTGTCGAACTCATTTGAAATGAGGGCCAGAACTGACATAAATGCGACCTTGTTGGGCCGGGCCATGCGTGTCATAAAAGGTAACGCCAGGTAGCGGAGATATAAACTTTATAAAGGACACAAACACAAAGGGGTTTTTTAAACTTAAAATAAAAACATGCTTAAAGCATCAGCACTCTTGCAATATTTTGTTTATTTAACAGTATCTGATAACTGACCCCTCTTGCTCTGAATCATTGCCTCAAAATGTCTCTGCTGTTGCAATCCTGAGTGTGCTGTTCAGGTGTGTATCTGTACTTTTGATTTATTGACATTCGCCACAGAAATCTTATGCTCAGAGTTCTGAGTCTAGGACCCAGGTTAAAACATGGAATGGCCGAGTGATTGAGAGAGTCTGGCGAAGCAAGCTATGATGCAGCAGCAGCAGCAGCAGCAGAACTGGAAGCAGGAGATTGGCCAGTTGCACTGTGGGCCTGTGTTAGGTTCCACAGCCAAACAAAGGAGTACACGCTTAACATAAGGTTATACTTTATTGTAAGAGCTATAGAGGCAGTAACATCGTCACTGTTAGGAATGGCTACTTTCCTACAAGCATACTGGGATATAGGGTATTCGTATGGGCACCCCCCCACTCCTAGGCCAATCGGCCTGACTCGGGAGAATGGGGCCCCAGGCCGTTAAAGCCAATAGCTGGGAATCGAAACTTATCCCACGGGTAATAGATGGGAAGACACTACACAGGCAGCTAGGTAGCAAGGTCATAGATAAGCAAGGAGGAAGGAGTGCGGCAGCAGTTGGTACACAGGTCAAGCAGATGCACTCCTGCCCGTAAACATCATGGCAGCATAGGTGACAGCCTGATAGAAACCCTCCGGGGTCTGATCTGGCCCCCGGGCCACATGTCTGACACCCCTGCACTAATCTCACTCTCTTTTTTGGTATTTTTTCATATGTGCGTGTGTGTTTGTGCGCATGTGAATATGTGTGCATCTAGAAGTCATGGTGAACTCTGGTGACTATCCCCTACTGGGGGCCTGGAGGATATTCAGAGAGGTGACTGGATGAAGCCTGCCCCCGCCTCCCAACCGCTGGTATTCCAAGGAGGTCTCCCATCCCAGGACTTGCCAGAGTCGACCCTGCTGAGCTTCCAAGAACTGATGGGATCGGGCTCGCCTGGGCTGTCCAGGTCAAGGCAGCAAGCTTGGCTTGCTTTCCGATCACAAAGTATAAAAGCTTTAATACGCCACCAGTCTCTGGTTAGTGTTCGACTACTGTTAACGCACATGGGGGCTGCCCTTCAGAACAACCTGGGAACTACAACTGGTTCATAGTGTGGTGTCCTGATTTATCAGTGGCTAGCAGCCAACCTAGCAGTTTGAAAGCAAGAAATTGCAAGTAGATAAACACGTACCACTTCAGTGGGGAAGGTAACAGTGTTCCGTGCGCCTCGGCGTCTAGTCATGCCGGCCACGTGACCACGGAAACATCTTCGGACAGCGCCGGCTCTTCGGCTTTGAAACGGAGATGAGCACCGCATCCCTAGAGTCAGATTCGACTGGCTTTTGAGCCAGGGAGACCTTGACCTTTACCTAAAAGTCTCCTGTTGCATATCTTGCTTTCCTGGACTGTCCAAACGTCTTGGTGTACAGTTTGTTTTCTCTCCAGTTTACAAACCATCTTGGAAGGTTCCTTCATAAACATGCTTCGCAGATCTGTCAGGTCTGTGAAATCAGGGCTGCTTTTCGGGCGTGTGGTTTTTTAACTGCCTGCCTTCTTTTTTTTTTTTCTTTTTGGAAAAGTCTGGGTCCAGATTATTCCACCGTGCTACCTCCTTCCCATCTTCTTGAGTGCTTGCCTGTCGTGCCTTCCTTTGACTTGTCGAATACTTTCTATTTTTCTGTCTCTTCCCAGCTCCTTCCTCCCTTTCCTCAAATAAGCCTATCAAGGGCCTCTCGGTGTCGTGGAACCTGAGGTCACGGTCTCCAAAGCTTACGCAAAAGCTCTTACCGGCCTCACTTCAAAGAGAACCGGAGAGGGATTGGGTTGGCACTTGAGGGAGAGCCTGTTACCTTTCTCTCTTTGATTTCCTTACACTTTCCCCCCCTGCCCCAGCTTTCTGATACTGTCTGCCAACTTCCTTGATTCCTTCCTCCCTCTTCTTTTCCCTCCACCGGTAAACATGTACTCTTATGTCCTGGTGACATTGACCCAGCTTGATGTGCCTGAATTTCCTGAAACACAGAAGCCAAGAAACAGTAGAAGGTTTTAGTACCCTGACTGTTCCCTGGAAGGCCAGATAATGAAACTGAAGCTCAAATACTTTGGCCACCCAATGAGAAGGGAGCCCTCACTGGAGAAGACCCTGATGCTGGGAAAGATTGAAGGTCAAAGAAGACGGGGACGGCAAAGGATGAGATGGTTAGACAGTGTCATAGATGCAACGAACATGAAATTGAGCCAACTTCAGAGGACGGCGGAAGATAGGAAGGCCTGACGTGATCTGGTCCATGGGGTCGCGAAGAGTCGGACTCGACTGTGCGACTCAACAACAACAACAACTATGTTTGTCTGCCGCTGCGATGTGCTTGTGGCAAATCACCAGGAGATAGGGTTGCCAACCTGCAGGTGAGACCTGGAGGTCTCCTGCTATTGCAAGTGATTCCCCAGACAACCAAGACGAGTTTCCCCTGAAGAAAATGGCTGCTTTGGAGGATGGACTCTGTGGCGTTGTACCCAGCAGAGGTGCCTCCCCTCCCCCAACCTCATAAGAAGAGCCCTGCTGGATCAGACCGATAGTCCATCTGCTCCAGCGTCCTGTCTCACACAGTGGCCAACCAGTTCTTTTGGACAGCCAACGACAGGGCAGAGAGGCCAAGGCCTTCCCCTGATAAGAACGTCAGAAGAGCTCTGCCGGGGTCAGAGCAGTGGTCCATCTAGTCCAGCATCCTGTCTCACACAGTGGCCACAACTGGAAGGCCACAGCCACAAATATGGAAACAGAAAGAACACAAGGAAAGCTGCAAAATCATGCGCTTATAGAATTACAAAAATAGATATAGTCATTCACACCAAGTGAAAAATTACAGAAGTTTACAGTATTTTGAAATAATCGGAACATAATTAGAATTCTGTAGATCATGGCTCAGGATACCAACAGTTTGGAATGAATACTTATTGGAAACCAAAGAAAACATCTCGTTGTTTGTTGCCATTTAAAAAAGTTTGATGACGTTCAGAGGAAGTCTCTTCGAAACGGAATTTGAACTCCGGAGATTTTCGTCACAGCTCATACCGTTTTACTTACCTGTTACACCATCTAATGAGATATATTGTTCCGATTATTTCAAAATACTGTAAACTTTTGTAATTTTTCACTTGATGTGAATGAATATATCTGATTTTGTAATTATATAAGCGCATGTTTTTGCAGCTTTCCTTGTGTTCTTTCTGTTTCACACAGTGGCCAGCCAGCTTCTCTGATTGGACAACAGGGAATAGAGGCTGAAGCCTTCCCCTCATGTTGCCTCCTGGCTCTGGGATTCAGAGGCTTAGGGCAGTGGTGGCGAACCTATGGCACGGGTGCCAGAGGTGGCACTCAGAGCCTTCTCTGTGGGCATGCGTGCCATCGCCCCAGCCAGGCCCAGACCATCCTTAAAGTGTCGAATTCTTTGCCAAATAGTTTTAAGTAAATGAAAGCATTTGGGATTGCTTTCCTTACTTTGTTTGGATCATCTTAAGTTAATGTATGAGTTGTTTTTTTCTAAAGTAAAACCTCAGTATCAAGGTTAAATTGCCGTGTTGGCACTTTGCGATAAATAAGTGGGTTTTGGGTTGCAGTTTGGGCACTCAGTCTCTAAAAAGTTCGCCATCACTGGCCTAGGGCCTCTGAATTTGGAGGTTTCTCCCAGCCACCGTGGATAGTAGCCATTGATAGACTTATCCTCCATGAGTCTAACTAATCCCCTTTCAAAGTTGTTTATTCCTGTGGCCATCACTCCATCCTCTGGCAGCGAGTTCCACATTTGAATCCCTCTCTGTGTAAAGCGGTGTTTCCTGTTGCCCGTCCTGAACCTACTGCCCATCAGCTTCATTGGATGCCCTCGAGTTCTAGTATTTTGGGAGAGGGTGAAAGATTTCTCACCCCCTAGAATATCTCAGCCCAGAGCCGGCAACCCTATCAGGAGACAGTCTGGAAGGATTCCCTATGTTACGAATTAAGCTGTGGCGTTAAGAACATAAGAACATAAGAGAGACGCCAACGTTGGATCAGGCCAAAGGCCCATCCAGTCCAACACTCTGTGTCACACAGGGGCCAGAAATACCAGTGCCATCAGGAGGTCCACCAGTGGGGCCAGGACATTAGAAGCCCTCCCACTGTTGACCCCCTCCAGGCACCAAGAAGACAGAGCATCACTTGCCCCAGAGTCCCTATCTATACCTTGTGGCTAATAGCCACTGATGGACCTCTGCTCCATATGCTTATCTAATTCCCTTTCGAAGCCGTCCATGCTTGTAGCCGCCACCACTTCCTGTGGCAGTGAATTCCAAGTGTTCATCACTCTTTGGGTGAAGAAGGACTTCCTTTTATCCATTCTAACCCGACCGCTCAGCAGTTTCATGGAGTGCCCACGAGTTCTTGTATTGTGAGAAAGGGAGAAAAGTACCTCTTTCTCTACCTGCTCTATCCCATGCATAATCTTATAAACCTCAATCATGTCTCCCCTCAGTCGTCGTTTCTCCAAGCTAAAGAGCCCTAAGCGCTTTAACCTTTCCTCATAGGGAAAGGTTACATTACTTCTGCAAGTGGGGATATCGAGTTCACAAGCAGATGCCATTATAACTTGGTATCTCTCCGGCACTATGGAACACTAGTTCTTGAACCTGGTCTTTTAACAAGGATCTGCAGCCCAATCATAACCATGCTTTATACAGAAATATTTCATCTGTTCCAGTAATATTCCACCGAAGTATTTTTTTTTTTTAAATCGTGGTTATGAAATCTTCCTCCTGCAAATCTTATTTAGTTCTGTGGCTCCATGCTACTGGAAATATTTGCTGAAGTGGAACACACCAAGATGGAATCTGGCGTTCTGGCAGAGTTGTATTTGCAGAATGCGTGCAATTAAAAAAAAACTCCGAAAAGGTCTAGTTTCAGCTCAGATCTCCCCGCTGCCATTTTTGGGAGCCTCAGAGGGAGTGCAAGAAGCAACAGGCCGTTTTCCGTTGTCCCGAGATCCAGATCAGCTGAGGATCCCTTTCCCGAGGAATATTTTGTTTTCTGTCAATTTGTTAGGTGTTGTGGTTAGGAGCGTGGACTCGAATTTGGGAGAACCGGCTTTGATTCCCCACTCCTCCACATGCAGCTGCTGGAGTGACCTTGGGTCAGTCACAAGTTCTTTCAGAGCTGGTCTCTCAAGGGTAGTCTCCAGAGAGCTCTCTCAGCCCCACCTACCTCACAGGGTGTCTGTTGTGGGGAGGGGAAGGGAGAAGGATTATAAGCTGCTCTGATACTCTTTTGGATAGTGAAGGGCAGAGTATAAATCCAATCTCCTCCTCCTCCTCCTTCCTGAATTTGCATTCCTGTGAGCATCTGTAGAACCCAATTTGTGACTGAAAGATCTGAAAAAGAATAATGCATTAAAAACAATATGATTTTCAATGCTCGAAGGTTTCTTTTTTAAAAAGAGGCTGTTTTTCTGTTGTGCATTCATGTTGTGCTTCTGCAGGAAAGTAACAGTCATCGTTCTTTTGGGGAAGGTGTTCGATACCTTAAATACATTTTTTTTTTAAATTGTGTGCAAAATCTGTTATCAGCTGCTTGAAATTTCTTTACTTGAATGGAAACCAAGGCAGGTTGGAACTGTGGAATACTAATAGAGCAGAACTGAAAGAATCTGCTTGCCACTACTCTTTAAGCGGTGGTAGGAACAGCGAGAATGAAAGAAATCGTTTAGTTGAGTGGAGTAGTGAAAGTAGGTAGGCATAATGGGAGACTCACCTTCCACAGCCCGAAAGGTCTTGACAAAGACCAAAGTTCCCAGCTGTTTCTGTAAAGCTTGATCTTGATATGTTCCTTTTGATCTTTCCCTTCTTCTTTGGTAGGTATTTCATATGCCTCTGTGTAAAGTAGGTTTTGTGCCTACTATCCAGAGAAAGCTAGGCGTACAAGTCCAGGGAGTCAAACCACTGAATATTTTGGTTTGGCCACTGAAAGGTCTCTTCTGTTGGAAAACGTTACACGTTAAGATATTCATGCTTATTTGCCAGTGCCAGATGAACGTAGAATGGGTGAAATGCTGGATTTGCATCGGAGTTCTTGCGACTTTGTACACAAAGGTGTCCTGCCAACCTAGCAGTTCGAGAGCAAGGAATTGCAAGTAGATAAATAGGTCCCGCTTCGGTGGGAAGGTAACAGTGTTCCGTGCGCCTTGGCGTTTAGTCATGTTGGCCACATGACCACGGAAATGTCTTTGGACAGCACTTGCTCTTTGGCTTGGAAACGGAGATGAGCCCTAGAGTCAGATTTGACGACCTCTCGAGCAAGGGAAACCTTTACCTTTATCTTACACTAAGATTGGGGGGGGGGTGCTAGACCTCCCCTTTGCCCCTCCGTGCTCTTTGCCTACTAGTTGCAATCAGTGTTCCCTCTAAGCTGTGGAGTCTTGTGAGCAGAAATTCTACTATGTGAGCTACTGGCATGAAAGTTGTGAGCGAGCGATTTGGCTCCTGCATAAATTAGTTTGCACTGGAGCTGTCCTTCCTGAGCTAAGACAAAAATGTGTGACCTGGAGGCTAAAAAACTGGGAGCTAGCTCACACTAACTCAGCTTAGGGGGAACACTGGTTGCAATCATGCCCCTGTACACTATTTTTGCAGGGGGAAGAGCAATTGTAGCTACTGGTTCCACCAGGATCAAAAAGGCAAGGGGTGGAAAAGGTCAGAGTGAAGGGTCGCCCCACTGTACGCACTGGCTGCATGACTCGGCAATGGATTTCCAGGGGTCCCAGCTGGGAAGCAATAGCTGCTCATCGCTAGCAAACTGCTTAAGGTGTGTTTGAAGATTCAAGACCCGTTCTTCAGATGCTCAGAGGTGAAATCAGCTAGGAAACAAATTGCAGCTGGAGCTGGAATAGGAGGCGGCATGAGAAATGTGTACTTCGGTTAGCTGGCTTTATAGATTATTGACATTTCTTCTCTTTCGGTCTCTTCTCAGCTGTCTGAAAATGTCATAGAGCGTATGAAGGAGCCGTCTTCTCCTCGTGGAAGGCCTCAACAGAAACTAGGATCTGGTGGCCACGGTGTGGGCGGAGGCCCTCCAGGTATGTCCGTGCCTCGGCAAATAAGCGAGGAGCTTGTGACAATCCAGAAGTAACTTCCACCAAACCTCTAACTGTGTTATCTAGAGCCAGTTCTAATGAATGATACCCCTTTCTTTTGACATTCAACAACATGGGTTCCATAGGATGCCTCAGTTTTTAAATTTAACATTCTATCTATCATCTATCTATCTATCTATCTATCTATCTATCTATCTATCTATCTATCTATCATCTATCTATCTATCATCTATCTATCTATCATCTATCTATCATCTATCTATCATCTATCATCTATCTATCATCTATCTATCATCTATCTATCATCTATCTATCATCTATCTATCATCTATCTATCATCTATCAATCATCTATCTATCACAAACCAACAAATTTACAAACATTCACCAAACAATAAATCAAATTATATAAAAATAAACCAACTAACAGAAGAGTAATCAAAGCTTAAAAATAACACGCTAATCAAGGATGAAATCTATAGAGAAAAAGTAATACTACACATCGAGTCTTATAACTCATATACATCAGAGCGAGTTTGGTGTTGTGGTTAAGTGCACGGGCTCTAATCTGGGAGAACCGGGTTTGATTCCCCACTCCTCCACTTGCACCTGGCTGGATGACCTTGGGCAAGCCGTAGCTCTGATAAGAGCTGTTCTTGAAAAAGAGCCGTTTCTGTCAGAGCTCTCTCAGCCCCACCTACCTTACAGGGTGTCTGTTGTGGGGAGGGGAAGGGAAAGGAGTTTGTAAGCCGCTCTGAGACTCCTTTGGGTAGTGAAGGGCGGGATATAAATCCAATCTCTTCTTCTTCTCTTCTATATTAAAGTTAAAGGGTTTAATTTTTTCAGAACCACTTCAGTCTGCAGCAAATAGTCTAATCTAATAGTCCAGACCTTCAGCAAAATCAGAAACGAGGAGGGTGGGATTCATATTGATTCACCTGATATGGGATGCTTCGTTTTGATGGCTCTTTTTACTGGTTTCTTTGTGGCAGTTATATTTGTGGCAGTTTTTTTTCCCTAACGCCGCTAAGACGTATCTGGAAACTTGGGCATGGGTGGATATGTGTCTGTTTAAATCTTGAACACAGCAGCTGCATGCAGATGTTATAACTCACGGAGATTAGTTCAGAATGGGTACGAAGAACAGCTTGTTGCAACCTTCACGTGCTTCCTTAGCATGCAGCGCTCGATTCAGGGCTTTCTAATTTAATCAAGCAGCAGCGCAGCCTGACATTTGAATGCAGGCACCTTGCTGAATTGGCATTTAGTTTGCCTGCCAAGAGCCTGGGACAAGATTGGAACAAATGGGGGGGGGGTGGCACAGTAAGTTTTGTTTGTATCCGACACAGACAAGTATCTTGTCCATTGTGATGCCCAAATGCAGCTGGTGGAATGTGTGTCCAGGCTTTGGTGTAGTAGTTAAGTGTGCGGACTCTAATCTGGGAGAACCAGGTTTGATTCCCCACTCCTCCCCATGCAGCTGCTGGTGTGACCTTGGGCCAGTTACAGGTTCTCTCAGAGCTGTTCTCTCAGGAGCAGTTCTCAAAAGAGCTCTCTCAGCCCCACCTGCCTCACAGGCAGTGTTCCCTCTAAGCTGAGTTAGTGTGAGCTAGCTCACAGTTTTTTAGCTTCCAGCTCACACATTTTTGTCTTAGCTCAGGAAGGATGGCTCCAGAGCAGACTAATTTATGCAGTAGCCAATTCGCTCGCTCACAACTTTAATGCTAGTAGCTCTCAAAGTAGAAATTCTGCTCATAAGACTCTACCACTTAGAGGGAACATTGCTCACAGGGTGTCTGTTGTGGGGAGGGGAAGGGAAAAGAAGATTGTAAGGTGCTCTGAGATTCCTTCAGGTAGTGAAGGGCGGGGTATAAATTCAATCTCCTCTTCTTCTTTAGTGCATGGGACAGACCATGGCTCAGTGGTAGAGCGTCTGCTTGGCATGCAGAAGGTCCCAGGTTCAATCCCTGGCATCTCCAGTTAAAAGGATCAGATAGGAGGGGATGGGAAAGACCTCTGCCTGAGACCCTGGAGAGCTGTAAAGAAAGGCTGTGGCTCAGTGGCAGAGCCTCTGCTTGGCTTGCAGAAGGCCCCTGGTTCAATCCCCAGAATCTCCAGGTTTGAGGTGATGGGAAAGACCTCTGCCTGAGACCCTGGAGAGCTGTAAAGAAAGGCTGTGGCTCAGTGGCAGAGCCTCTGCTTGGCTTGCAGAAGGTCCCTGGTTCAATCCCCAGAATCTCCAGGTTTGAGGTGATGGGAAAGACCTCTGCCTGAGACCCTGGAGAGCTGTAAATAGGGGCTGTAGCTCAGTGGCAGAGCCTCTGCTTGGCATGCAGAAGGTCCCAACAATCCCCAGCATCTCCAGTTAAAAGGGCCAGGTAGGAGGTGATGGGAAAGACCTCTGCCTGAGACCCTGGAGAGCCATGAAATGGAGTTGTAGCTCAGTGGCAGAGCCTCTGCTTGGCATGCAGAAGGTCCCAGGTTCAATCCCCAGGATCTCCAGTTAAAAGGATCATATTTATTTATTAATCAGATTTATACCCCGCCCTCCCCCGTAGGGCTCAGGGCGGCTAACAAGGCAAGAAATCTTGCAAACAGTAAAACATAATTCATATAGTTAAAAATAATTATACAATTTAAAACCCAGTATAGATTTAAACTTAAAGTGCTCGTTGATCTTCGTTTCCAACAACCCCACAAGATGACGGGCCAAGTCCAGGGTTCCCCATAGTCGTTCAGTGGTTTCAGCATTCAAATATTCAAGGTGTTTTCTTCAAGGTGTTTTCTTCCTAGGGCCTCTTCGGCCCCCGATGATGACAAAATAACAAGGGGGGGCGGGGGGAGGGCGGCGGCCCCTACTCGAAAGCCTGGTGGAAGAGCTCCGTCTTGCAGGCCCTGCGGAACTGCATCAGGTCCCGCAGGGCCTGGATCTCCTCCGGGAGCTCATTCCACCAGGTAGGGGCCACCACCGAAAAAGCCCTAGCCCTTGTAGCGGCCAGTTTCGCATCTCTGGGGCCCGGTACAGTTAGTAAATTTTGGGCCCCAGACCGTAGTGCTCTTGGGGGAACATACGGGGAAAGTTGGTCCCTCAGGTAGGCTGGACCCAGACCATGTAGGGCTTTATAGGTAAGAACCAGCACTTTGAAGCGAATTCGGTACGCTATTGGCAACCAGTGCAGCGCTTTCAGCACAGGCTGAATGTGGTCCCTTCTAGAGAGACCCATTAACAGCCTGGCCGCAGCATTCTGCACCAGTTGTAGCCTCCAGATTTGCGACAAAGGCAGCCCCATGTAGAGAGCGTTACAGTGATCTAGCCTCGAGGTGACCGTCGCGTGGATCACTGTAGCCAGGTCATCTCGGTCCAGGTAGGGGGCCAACTGCCGAGCCCGTCGAAGATGGAAGAAGGCGGACTTGACAGTGGCTGCCACCTGGGTCTCCATCATTAAAGCGGAGTCCAGGTGCACTCCCAAACTCCGGACCCCAGACGCAGGCACCAAAGGTACGAAGGCCGGGAGAGGGAGCCCCAACCCTGTCCCGGTCCGACTCAGGCCCAGGACCTCGGTCTTCGCCGGGTTTAGTTTCAATCTACTCAGCCGGAGCCAACCAGCCACAGCTTCAAGTGCCCGATGCAGGTCATCGGGGCTCGAGTCCGACTGGCTGCCCAGCATCAGATAGAGCTGGGTGTCATCGGCATATTGATGACACCCTAACCCATAACTCTGGATAATCTGGGCAAGGGGGAGCATGTAGATGTTAAATAGCATCGGGGACAGCACTGCCCCCTGCGGTACCCCACACTCTAGGGGATACCTACGGGAGTGCTGGTCCCCGAAAAAGCATAGCAAAAGAGCCTCAGCCTGAGACCTTGGAGAGCCACTGCCAGCCTCAGCAGGCAATACTGACCTTGGTGGACCAAAGGTCTGATTGAGTACAAGGTGGCTTCATGTGTCCCATGTGTTTGTATGTGCATCCTATGATTTGCAGGGGCTGCTGTAGTGGCCCCATGCTTTGGTCAGACCAAGTAACCAAACCAAGCTTAGTTGAAATCAGTTCTGCCTGTTTGCAGCAGAAGCCGGCTCTAAGCTGAGCTAGTGTGAGCTAGCTCACAGTTTTTTAGCTTCTGGCTCACACATTTTTGTCTTCACTCAGGAAGGATGGCTCTAGAGCGAGCTAATTATGTGGCAGCCAAATCGCTCGCTCACAACTTTAATGCCAGTAGCTCACAAAGTAGAATTTTTGCTCACAGGACTCCACAGCTTAGAGGGAGCATTGGTTGAGTGTACATTTAATTGTACCGGCTTCTTAAAAAAAAGGCATTGGGTGGTGGTGGTGTGGGGGAGAGACGAAAACTGATAACAAAACCAGCGTAGAGTTTGTTGACTGTTACGTTTGTCTTCTCAGACAGACACAAGGCAGGGTGTCCGTTTGGTCAGCGTAGTGCCATGGAGCCCTTTCTTTTAGCTAGGTGCTAAAGTCCCGAGTCTCAGCCGAATGATGGGAACCCCCGTAAGGTTTTCAAGCCAAGAGAGTAACAGAGGTGGTTTTCCCTTGCCTTCCTCTGCACAGAGACCCTGGAATTCCTTCCCAGCCAAGTACTAACCAGGGCCAACCCTGCTGAGTTTTCCGAGATCTGACAAGATTGGGCTAGCCTGGGCCATCTAGGTCAAGGCAGAGGCTTTCAAATTACAAAGTCGCTTGTTTACTTCATTTATACCTCACTTTCCCCTCAGTAGAGGGCCATGGTGGCTCAGAGGTTAAGACGCTGAGCCGCAGATCGGAAGGTCGGTAGTTCGGCAGTTCGAGACCCGAGTGCCGCATGACGGCGTAAGCTCCCGTCTCTGGCCCCAGCTCCTGCCAACCTAGCCGTTCGAAAGCAAGGAATTGCAAGTAGATAAATAGGTCCCGCTTCAGTGGGAAGGTAACAGCGTTCCATGTGCCTTGGCGTTTAGTCATGCCGGCCACATGACCATGGAGAAGTTTTCGGCTTGGAAACGGAGATGAGCACCGCATCCCGAGAGTCGGATTCGACTAGCTTTCAAGCAAGGGAAACCTTGATGATATGCACTCTGTATAACTCCTGATAGTAACCAACTGCGGCGTTCTGTACCAACTGGAGCAGTAGAAAAGAGCAAGCGTCCAGTAGCACTGCTTCGGTGGGAAGGTCACAGCGTTCCGTGTGCCTTTGCGACTAGTCATGCCGGCCACATGACCACGAAAACGTCTTTGGACAGCGCTGGCTCTTTGGCTTGGAAACGGAGATGATCACCGCCCCCTAGAGTCGGAGTCCACTGGCTTCTGAGCAAAGGAAACATTTACCTTTCCCTTTCCCTCAGTGGAGACCCTAAGTGGCTTACAGCATCCCCCCCACCGGTTTTATCCTCCTCTGTGTGAGGTGGGTTAGGCTGAGAGCGTGACTGGCCCAAAGTCACCCGATAAGCTTCCAAGGCAAAGTGAGGAGTTGAACCCGAGTCTTCAAGATCCTAGCCCAGTACTCTAACCACTGCACCACGTTAGCTTTCAGTGGTGTCTGTGTTTCTATTACTTTTCTACCGCCCCACGGTGCTTTGCCAATGTAAGATAGACACGTTGACCTCAAGCAGGGGGAAAATGAAGTTATAGCTGCAATAACCATCTGGAGCTTATTTCTGACAAGACATCCACAGGCTTATTTTATTTATTTATTCGATTTTTTTACCCGGCCCTCCCAGCAAAGCCGGCTCACTCCAATCATTTGGGTGATTTTAAACATACTGGAATACTGAACAAGCAAAGAAAGAAAGAAAGCAAAAATAGCAGAAACACAACTTTAAAGTGTGTCTGTCATTCTTTCCTGGGGCTGTATGATGACAAGCAACTTGATCTGACTCGTTTTGAGTGCCTTTTCTGAACAAGTGGAGCTCAGTCCTAGTAGACGAATTTAATGGCTTAATTTGGCTTTTTTACGGCAACTGGATCCTGGAAAGCTTTAATATGCTATTTTAAGAGGACGGCACAGAAATTACTAAAAAGGGAAAGCCTCCTGCTGCAGGCCGCGGTCGTTTGTGTTGTGGGATTGTTAAAGTTTTGAGATTTGGCTTCCTCTATTGCAGTTTTCCATGAGGGACGAACCTGCTAATTTTGTTACCTCGTAGTGGCGCTAAGAGCTTCCCGCACATGCTTTTTGGACTGCTTGGAAATCCCTGCTTGCTGTTAGAGACAGGGTGTTGGGTGGCAGGCTGTTCGTCTTTATTTAGATCTTTCCAGTGGACGCAGAGAGTGGGCGAAGCTGAAAAACTGTGACCGGCTCAAGGTCATCCACTGAACTTCATGGCTGAATCCAGGTCTCCAAGTCATGTGCATTAGACCGGCATTCCCAGTTGCAGCAAGTTGTAAACGGTCATATTGGCCCACGCAAGATCGAGGACAAGAAACAAAATACACGTAAAACTTTTTACTGTGTACCATCAGCTTGCAGCTGATTTGCGGTGACCCCATAGGGCAGGGGTGTCGAACTCACTTCTTATGAGGGCCGGATCTGGCATAAATGAGACCCTATTGGGCCGGGCCATGTGTGTCATAAAATGTAATGCCAGGTAGCGGAGATATAAACTTTATAAAGGACACAAACACAAAGGTTTTTTTTTTAAACTTAAAATAAAATTGTGCTTAAAACATTAGCACTCTTGCAATTTAGCAGTATCTGATAACTGACACCTTTCGCTCTCCCAGATTAGTGTCCGCACACTTAACCCCTACACCAAATTGGTGAGAGCAGGAGTTACTCTAGTTTTTTTTTAGGGGGGGGGAAGGATTTTTGCATTGTGTGTGTGTGCACGCACGCCCATGCCTGAAAGTCATGGTGACCTCTGGTGACTCCTACTGGGGCATGGAGGACATTTCAGAGAAGTGGCTTGATAGCCTGCTTCTGCGTCCTGCACTGGTATTCCTTGGAGGTCTCCCATCTAAATACTTGCCAGGGTCGGCCCTGCTTAGCTTCTGAGATCTGATGAGACTGAGCTCGCTTGGTCTATCTAGCTCCGGGTGAGTGTAGCTGGTTTTTGAGTTATAGAGCTGTTTGGTTCCATACATATTTGTCTTCTTGTAGCATTCCGGGTTGGTTAGCTAGACCTGATGGGGGCGCTTCTGTTCGCTCAGGACAGGAGGTTGGACTAGATGGCCTCTGGTCTCTTTTAGTTTCTGTGATCCTCTGTCGCCTTCCACCCTAACCCAAATGTCATAAGGCACCATTTGCAATTTACCACTCATTTTTTGAGGGTTCATGCTGCAATCATAGAATCATAGAAGGTTAGAGTTGGAAGGGACCTTGCAGGTCATCTAGTCCAACCCCCTGCACTCTGCAGGAGCATAGCCGAAAGATAGCCCTACAACATACCCGAAAGATGGTCGTCCAGCCTCCACTTGAAAACGCCCAGCGAAGGAGCATCTACGACCTCCCGAGGCAGTCTTTTCCACTGCTCAACCACTCTTACAGTTAAGAAGTTTCTCCTGATATTTAGCCGGTAACGACTCCCTTGTAATTTTTACCCATTAGATCTAGTCTTGCAATCCCGAGCAAGAGAGGATAGATCTGCTCCATCTTCTACATGACAACCCTTCAAATATTTGAAGACTGCCATCATGTCCCCTCGAAGCCTTCTCATTCCCAGACTAAACATACCCAACTCTTTCAGCCTTTCCTCATAAGACTTGGATTCCAACCCACTCACCCTCCTGGTTGCCTTCTTCTGGACACGCTCGAGCTTGTCAACATCCTTCCTACAATGTGGTGCCCAAAACTGGACACAGTACTCCAGGTGAGGCCTGACCATAGCGGAGTAGAGCGGAACTATGCCTTGTATTCTTCAGTTTGTATACAGCTTGTTGTTGTTCAGTCGCACAGTCGAGTCCGACCCTTCGCGACCCCATGGACAAGATCACGCCAGGCTCTCCTGTCTTCCGCCGTCCTCCAAAGCCCGCTCAATTTCATGTTTGTTGCATCCATGACACTGTCCAACCATCTCATCCTTTGCCGTCCCCGTCTTCTTTGACCTTCAGTCTTTCCCAGCATCAGGGTCTTCTCCAGTGAGTACTCCCTTCTCATTTGGTGGCCAAAGTATTTGAGCTTCAGCTTCATTATCTGGCCTTCCAGGGAACAGTCAGGGTTGATTTCTTTTAGGATTGACTGATTTGATCTTCTTGCAGTCCAAGGGACTCTCAAGAGTCTTCTCCAGCACCATAGTTCAAAAGAATCTATTCTTCGGCGCTCGGCCTTCCTTATAGTCCAACTCTCGCAGCCATACATGACTACTGGGAATACCATTGCTTGGACCATGCGTATTTTTGTTGGCAGGGTGATGTCTCTACTTTTTATCATGCTGTTTAGGTTCGCCATCGCTTTCCTCCCAAGGAGCAGGCGTCTTTTAATTTCATGGCTGCTGTCACAGTCTGCGGTGATCTGGGATCCCAGGAACGTGAAGTCTGTCACTACCTCCACAACTTCCCCTTCTATTTGCCGAGGAGTGATGGGGCCGGATGCCATGATCCTAGTTTTTTTGATGTTGAGCTTCAAGCCCAGTTTTGCGCTCTCCTCTTTTACCCTGAGCAAGAGGCCCTTTAGGTCCTCTTCACTTTCAGCCATTAGAGTGGTATCGTCTGCATATCTGAGGTTGTTGAACTTTTCCCCAGCAATCTTAATTCCCGCTTGTGATTCATCCAGGCTAGCATTTCGCATGATGTACTCTGCATATATATTAAATAAGCAAGATGACAATATACTTCCTTGTCGTACTCCTTTTCCTATGCTAAACCAATCAGTTGTTCCATATCCGTTTCTAACTGTCGCTTCTTGACCCTTATACAGGTTTCTCAAGAGACATGTGAGGGGGTCTGGTACTCCCATCTCTTTAAGGACCTGCCATAGTTTGTTGTGATCCACACAGTCAAAGGCTTTAGGATAGTCAATGAAGCAGAAGTAGATGTTTTTCTGGTACTCTCTTGCTTTCTCCATAATCCAGCGAATGTATACAGCTTGCCTTATGGTTAAAGACCGACACAGAGTGAGAGTAAAGTAATTCCGCTTTGTCTTCATCCCTTGTTAAGGCTTCTAAGATTAATTCAGGGAGGGGCGGGGAAGGTGGAGGTAAACCACATCGCTAATTCCTTTTGCAGAACTTTTGGGAGCCGCAGCTATAGCAGGAAGACACTTTTGAGATGATACCGGCTCCTTTTCCAGCCAGCACTTGCAGCCGATATGCTGAGAACGCCGAGTTTGAGACACATGTCAAATTTAATTACTTCTAAATTACACTGGAGGTGAAGATTCCAGGTAGTAATTCACCGATTACAACTTTGTGGTCGAAAACAGCGGTAATATACGTAAATGTAAGAATACATTGAGTCTCTTTTTTGCCGCTGTCATTTGGTGATCTGGAGTCAAGTCGTTTAGATGCAAAAGAGATCAGTTTTTGCATTCCGCGCATGAGGCGACGGGACACCAATGCCGTCGAGAAAGACAAGCTCTGCTGTGCTTGCCGTCACTTACATTTGCATGTAATGGGACTGGCTCTTGTAAATTGTGCAAAGTTGTGCGTGTTGTGATCGTGCATACAAGATGAGCAATATTGCATCCGGATGGCTTAATGGCACCCTTCTGGCGTCGAAGACAATCCCGGGTGACTTAGTGGGAGAGATCACAACTTCTGCAAAGTTTAGCTTCGTAAGAACAAAATGCCAAATGAGTGAGTAGAAATTGTAGAAAGGCCAGAGGAGTGAAGTCTTTCATTGGCTGATGTGAGAGAAAACAGGCAGCCTGTGAATAAAACTCAGGCCGCTGGAAGCTAACATAGCACATTGGGCAGGGGCAGACGCTGCCCAGCATCTGGTTACGATTCTGTTAGTTTGGACATTCAAAGGCAGATCAAAATGTAAGTACATATGAAAGTTGCCTTCTATTGAATCAGACCGTTGGTCCATCAAGGTCAATCTTGTCTACTTAACTTGACAGCAGCTCTCCAGGGTCTCAGGCGGAGGTCTTTCCCATCACCTCCTGCCTGGTCCTTTTAACTGGAGATGTTGGGGATTGAACCTGGGATCTTCTGCATGCCAAGCAGAGGCTTTACCACTTGAGCCACAGCCTCTCTTTACAGCTCTTCAGGGTCTCAGGCTGAGGTCTTTCCCCTCACCAACGGCCTGGTCCTTTTAACTGGAGATGCCGGGGATTGAACCTGGAACCTTCTGCATGCCAAGCAGATGCCCTGTCACTGAGCCATGGCTCCTTTGCAAGTGATAGTCTTTTAGTCGCCTGTGGTGGACTAAATATTGCACAGGCTGTTTTGGGTCTCTGATTCATCATGGTTAAATCCAGGGAAAACTGTGGATGGTTTTCTTCCTCTTTGAGGGTCAGTGAAAATGAAAAGTGAGATGAATCCTTGTGCCTCTCTGATGTTCAGAGTGAGGTTCACCCTTTGATAGAGGTAAGGAGCGAAGCAATCTGTTACATGCTCTGAATTTCAGATTGGTTTAGAAAGTAATGAGATGTCTTTCATACTTCTCTGAGGTCTGATCCAGCACACAGGATCACACACGAAGCTGCATTATACTGAATCAGAATATTGTTCCACCAGGGTTGGTATTGGCTACTCAAGATGGCAGGGTCTCTCCAGGGTCTCAGGTAGAGGTCTGCTACCTGGTCATTTTAAGTGGAGATGCCGGGGATTGAACCTGGGACCTTCTGCATGCAAAGCAGAGGCTCTTCTCCTGAGCCACAGTCCCTCCCCAATGTCTTTGAGGTCCTCTGCTGTTGTATTGGAGGAGTTCTCCTTGTCTGTGGGTGGCCTCGTTTTTGTGTTTCTGTGACTGGCACAATCCACCGGCTATACTGTTACTAGTGAGAGAGATGCTGGAACTTGATACTGCACAGTAACAGAAGTTATTAAGTCCTCTCTGTTCCACATGCATCCAATACAAGATAAAGCTAACGGAAACGATGAAAGAGGGGTAACATGATAGAGGTTTACAGAATTATGCATGGGATAGAGAAGGTCGAGAACAAGGTGCTTTTCTCCCTTTCTCACAGTACAAGAACTTGTGGGCGCTCAATGAAATTAATGAACAGTAGGCTTAGAACAGATAAAAGGAAGTACTTCTTCACCTAAAGAGTAATTAACATGTGGAATTCACTGCCGCAAGAAGTGGTGGCGGCTACAAGCATAGACAGCTCCTACGGGGGATTTGATAAACACCTGGAGCAGAGGTCCATGAGTGGCTATTAGCGACTAGATATAGATGGAAAACTTTGTCTGGGGCAGTGGTGCTCTGTCTTCTTGGTGCGTGGGTGGCCCCAGTGGGAGGGCTTCTGGAGTTCTGCCCCACTGGTGAACCTCCTGAGAGCACTTGGGTTTTGACCACTGTGTAACACAGAGTGTTGGACTGGATGGGCCATTGGCCTGATCCAACATGGTTTCTCTTATGTTCTTAAGAGTTGGTTAGAGCAGTGTTGAAACCTTGCATTGCCTTAAAGCTGACTTATATTTACAAACCGATGAAGTGTTTGTGCACACGAAAGCTTATAAATTTATCTTTGTTGGTCTTAAAGGTGCCACTGGACTCAAACTCTGTTCTGTTTACAAATCACATTCTGGATGCTTTCCTTTTAAAGATGGTGCCTAGAAACTTCGTTGTAGCACATAGTAGTTTCCACAATGATTTTTACTGTAGTGTCTCTTGGTGATCCTCAATAGAAGGGCAAAGCTTATCAGTCATTTCTCATCCAGATAGGTTTTGTTATATAATAGCTTCATGTGCCGGAAGTTCTTATACTCTCCTGTAGCAGAGGATGAATTCATTCCTGAACCAGTTGCTTTCTATACTGGCTCCATCAGACAGTCTAATAGAGCCTTTTAAAATAATAATGAAATCATGAGAAACTAGGGCTCATGTTAGGATTAGAGCTTAGCTTTTTGTTTTAGCAATGACAGCCAGTGTCACTCTCATATTAATTTATATACACTACATGGCTTTTGTCACAAGAAACAGTGAAGAGGTTAGGATTAGGCTTTGTGGTAGCATGAATTAGACCGTGTTCACTGTTCTGCGAAACCCCGAAGGCTGAAAATGAGTCAGGCTCCTAAAGTTTTGGGCTGGCTCCTCAGAGCATCAGAAGAGCCCTGCTGGCTCAGACCAGTGGTCCATCTAGTCCAGCATCCTGTCTCACACAATGGCCAACCAGTGCCTCTGGAGGACCAACAGAAAGGTGTAGAGGCTGAGGCCTTCATAAGAACATCAGAAGAGCCCTTCTGGATCAGACCAGTGGTCCATCTAGTCCAGCATCCAGTCTCACACAGCAGCCAACCAGTTCCTCCAAAGGGCCAACAACAGGGCAGAGAGGCCCATCTGTTACCAGGCTGAGTTTATGGTATTGGCTGCCGCAGACAAAGCCCTTTGTGGCCTTGGCCCCTCTTTTTTGCAGGATGGCCTTTCCCCATCTGCCCCATCGTGGTAGCTTCGCTCAAGTCAGCAGGGGTCTTCTGCAGGTGCCAGACGGCAGGTGGACAAACCCAACTACTACCTGTGCATGTGCTTTCTCTGTTGTCGCTCTCTCTCTCTCTCTCTGTGGAGTGGCCTGCCGGAGGAGGTCAGGACAACTCCCCCGCTCCTGGCTTTCTGCAAACTATGCCAAAGAGAGCTATTCAAGAGGGTTTTTCTGTGCGGGTAATAAGACTGCACTGGACAAAATGGTTTTACACACTTGTTTGGGTAAATGATTAGAGATTGCGGTCTATACTGCTGCATACAGGATCGTGGAGAGCCAGTTTGGTGTTGTGGTTAGTAGTGTGGACTCTGATCTCGGAGAACCGTGTTTGATTCCCCACTCCTCCACGTGCAGCTGCTGGATGACTTTGGGCAAGCCATAGTTCTGTCAAAGCTGTCCTTGAAAAAGAGCAGTTCTCAGTCAGAGCTCTCTCAGCCCCACCTGCCTCGCGGGGTGTCTGTTGTGGGGAGGGGAAGGGAAAGGAGTTTGTTAGCCGCTCTGAGACTCCTCTGGATAGTGAAGGGCGGGGTATAAATCCAACCTCCTCTTCTCTCAAGAGCAGTTCTCAAGAGAGCTCTCTCAGCCCCACCTACCTCACAGGGTGTCTGTTGTGGGGAGGGGAAGGGGAAGGAGTTTGTGAGCCGCTCTGAGACTCCGAGTGAAGGGCATGGTATAAATCCAATCTCTTCTTTTTCTTCTACTAAGATTTGCACAAAGTGTGATTCCAGATTGTACAGTTTAGACAGACGGTGATGTCAAAAGCGGCAGTATAGCCTTTCTTTAATCCGGGCTTTGATGTTTGGTGGGAGGGGAACTCACAGTGATTGGTGTAGCAGGGTGGCTAAGAGAATGAGCTTTGATCTGGGAGATCCTTTGTTCAAACTTCGTTTCTTCCACATACTCCCGGGATGGTTTTAGGCATAACAAAACAGGGATCCAGTGGCAATCAAAAGGTTAACAACCTTTGGATTTTGGTTTTGTTTTGCTACAGTAGACTTGGTGCTTTCACACAAACTGAATAACGCACTTTCAGCCCACTTTCGATGCTCTTTGCAACTGGACATTACTGCATGAAAAGGTAAAACCCACTTGCAAACAATCACTAAAGTGCATTAAAAGTGGATTGAAAGTGCATTATTTAGCATGTGCGAAAGTGCCAGGTGCTCCAGTGGTCTTAGGCAAGCCATACTCAATTTGCAGCTAGTAATCCTCCTGACCTATGTATTTGGCAGTGGATTCCGGGTAGGAAAGAGTGCCTGTTTGCACATTGTGTAATACATGCTTTTAACGGTTTCTTAAAAAAACTTTTTGCCACCTTGCCCAGCTCTGCTTGGGTGGAAAGGCAGGATAAATAAACTGGCAATGGCATTTCTCACATGATTAGTACGTCCCAATGGAGAGAGTTTTCCGTGCCTCCACTGTTCATTCCTGGTCCTGGCAAGTGAACGGCTGGATATGAGAAAGTTTAATTCTGGGTATAAGCGTTCATGTAGATGCAAAAATGTTAAAGGTGCCGCTGGACTTCACCCTTTGTTGTGCTGCTTCAGACCGACATGGCTACCCACCAGAATCTGTCTACTGGATGAAGAAGAAGAAGAAGAGAAGAGATTGGATTTATACCCCGCCCTTCACTTGGCGTCTCAGAGCGGCTTACAAAGTCCTTTCCCTTCCCCTCCCCACAACAGACACCCTGTGAGGGAGGCGGGGCTGAGAGAGCTCTGACAGAAACTGCTCTTTTTCAAGGACAGCTGTGCCAGAGCTTGAGACTGACCCAAGGTCACATCATCAGGTGCAAGTGGAGTAGTGGGGAATCAAACCCGGTTCTTCCAGATTAGAGTCCGCACACTTAACCACTACACCAAACTGGCTCTACCACTACACCAAACTAACTACATATAACTACCCGTTTCCCTGTGGATTTGTGTTTTTGTACTAAAATACAGCAGGCTGTTTGATGTCTAAGAGGACGGAGAAGAAAATTCCTCCCCTCATTTGCCTGCTGTACGCCCAATCAATGTTCCCTCTAAGCTGAGTTCGTGTGAGCTAGCTCACAGTTTTTTAGCCTCCAGCTCACACTTTTTTGTCTCAGCTCAGGAAGGAGGGCTCCAGAGCAAACTAATTTATGCAGTAGCCAAATTGCTCGCTCACAACTTTAATGCCAGTCGCTCAGAGAGTAGAATTCTTGCTCACAAGGGGAAAAGAAAGAATACAGGATAAAAGTTTCACGTGGCTGGTAGTTGGGCAGATGGCTCCACACCCATCACATGCCCACCCTCCAGGCCATCCCTGTGTCAGGTAGCCCTGTCATGGATCTGGAATGTGAAGGGGTGCCCTTCTCCTTGTTCTGAGCTTTTCCCTGTCCAGCTACCGTGCGCTATCTCTGGCTTGACCTTGTAATCTCCTGCTGCGTTTACTCTGCTGGGAAAGTAACGGCTTTTCGCTGTGCCCGCTTGCTCGCTTGCTTTGGCCTGCGCGCGCGAACTATAATCATTGGCTTAAGTTCAATGGGGGTGGATGTTTGCTTTCACTATAAGTCAGAGGCCCTTATACTGATGGCTATTCCTGACACAAGCTGTACACGTGTTCTTTAGTACTGGAATCACTAATAAACAGTACCTTCTTCTGAAGCCCTGTGTGGTGTGACCTGACTAAGGAGCCTGCCACCCTGCCACAGGCAAGCAGAAGACGGCTTCATCTCTGACAGATGCCTGGAGGCTAAGACGGAAAGAAGTGTCAGGATAGAGTCTGGTGTTACACCTGTCCACTGGCTTGGAGCATGTGCTATTCAGGCCCGTGGAGCAAGCGATAAAGACTGTTTCCCATAATAAAAAATCTCCGTGCCACTTAGAGGGACAGGTTCTTTGGGGCAGAATTCCCTCTTCTTTTTTAAAATAAAGTTTTATTAGGTCATATATAGAAAGGGGGAAAGGGAAAAGAAGGGAAAAGAAAGAATACAGCGTTGTCTATATAAATAAAATAAATTTGACATTCTGCATGCAAATCTTCTCATAAAAGTTTCACAACTAACCAGTCTTTCTTATTGTTCTTCATTTAGTCTTTGTTTCTCAGTACTTATGCTTTAACCAGTCATAGAACACTCTCCACGGTCCCATAAATTCTTCTTCCATTTTTCCTTTTAGTATTGTCAATCTGTCCATTTCAGCACGTTCTATAATCTTCGTTACCAACTCATCAAGCGTTGGGGTTTTCAATGTCCTCCATGTCGTTGCGAATAAGAGTCTAGCTGCTGTTATAACATGTAAAATAAAGTATCTGTGGCAGAATTTCCGGAAAGGACACCTGCCCCCTGCAGTGATCTAGGGTGAAGGTTAATTCAGAGATCCTGTCCACTGCCCACCATGGATGTTTAGTTGAACGGGCTCCCTTGAGGATCTGTCTTGTGATACACCAGACAGCAGAGTTCCAGTGGAGTTGCCATGGTAGTCCGTTGTAGCATCTGTAAAATGTCACAATACCCCTTTCCTGTCTTTGTTTGTCTCCTGGGTATCTGAAATGCAGCATGAAAATTCAGAAACCACGTTTTCTTTCCATGACATCATCCTCCGCAAACTTTTACCTTTTGCTGCTGGAGTAACAAGGTCGGCTGAATGAGAGACTGAAAAACGAGACCAACAATACAACAAGTTTTGCCTCCCCCCCCCCAATCATCCTCCTGAGAAGGAGGTTCACCTCCTAATAAATTTTACATTGACCCCGGAGCCATTTCTTGAAAGGGCTTCACATCGCTAAAGGAGCAGGCAGGGACGCAACCGCACAGGGTACGGCGCAGCCTCGGGGAGAACAAAGAACTTGAGCCAAGGACGCGGGGACAAGCACCGCTCAATCAAATGGCTGCAAGGATCTTTAGAAGCTGTCACAGGAGCGTAAGCCGAGCCCTATCTGATCGGCCGGACACATTCAGCAGATCTTTTCAAGAGAGTAAATTGAGTTTTGCCATCATCGAGGTACCTCAAATTAAACATCCTCGCCCGGCTCGTTTGGCGGAACACGTCGAGCGCTGATCAGGCTCTGGTTGCATCCCTTGTTTGGCCATACTGCGGCACCTCCGGGTGTTGCTTTGGCAACCACATGTACGGTAAGAATGTCAGAGCCCCGCTGGGTCAGACCTACGGTCCATCTAGTCCGCCATCCTGTTTGTAACAATGGTTAACACAATGCCCCCCCCCCCAAGGCCCACAATCAGACACGGCGGCCAACGCCTGCTGGTTCCGCCACTCCTGACCCTCCCGACCCCAGCAGCTGGCACACACTGCTGTCTCACAGGTGTCTCATTTGGCCATCCTCAATTGACTATACCTGACAATCTTGACTCTTGAAAGCTCACCCCCTGGAGATCTTGTTGGTCTTTAAGGTGCTTGTGGACGCGAACCTTGTTCTAGAGCCAGTTTGGTGTAGAAGAAGAAGAAGAAGAA
>NW_015169323.1:48377-60404 GCF_001447785.1 Gekko japonicus
GAAGAGCTCTCTCCATCCCACCTCCCTCACAAGGTGTCTGTTGTGCGGAGGGGAAGGGAAAGGAGATTTTAAGCTGCTCTGAGACGCCTTCAGGTAGTGAAGGGAAGGGTATAAATCCAATCTCTTCTACTGCAGGCCATTACCCACCTGAAACTTTCTCCATTAATTCGGGCCCTCTGCTCCCCCTTTGAAGCCATTAATCTAGCTGCCAGTTTGGTGTAATTGTTAAGTGCATGGACTCTAATCTGGGAGAACTGGGTTTGATTCCCCAGTCCTCCACATTACCCTCCCCTGCCTTTGCGCAGCAGCTCTGCACTTCCTTGGTCGTCTCCCATCCAAGTACTAACTGAGGCTGACTCTGCTTAGCTTCCGAGGTTTCCAGGCAAGAGACAAGCAGAGGTGGTTTGCCAGTGCCTGCCTCTGCTTGGTGACCTGGAGACTTCCTTGGTGGTCTCCCGTCAGTGTTCAGGTGGCGGCGGCAGGTTACCTGAGAGAGAAAGAAGAGTCTATCCAGGTGTGTTGGAAATACCTTGGAAGCAGTGCTCCCTCTGGGCTGTGGAGTCTTGTGAGCAGGAATTCTACTTTTGTGAGCTGTTGGCATTGAAGTTGTGGGTGAGCGATTTGGCTACTGCATAAACAGGAGGGGGCAGGGGCTACAAACATGGATGGCTTCAAGAGGGAATTGGAAAAACATATGGAGCAGAGGTCCATCGGTGGCTGTTAGCCACAACGTATAGATAGGAACTCTCGGTCTGGGGCAAGTGATGCTCTGTATTCTTGGTGCTTGGGGGGGGGCACAACAGTGGGAGGGCTTCTGGTGTCCTGGCCCCACTGGTGGACCTCCTGATGGCACCTGGTATTTTTGACCACTGTGTGACAAGAGTGTTGGACTGGATGGGCCACTGGCCTGATCCAATATGGGCTTCTCTTATGTTATCATAGATGGAATTCTCGGTCTGGGACAAGGGATGCTCTGTATTCTTGGTGCTTGGGGGGGGGCACAACAGTGGGAGGGCTTCTAGTGTCCTGGCCTCACTGCTGGACCTCCTGATGGCCCCTGGAGGTTTTGGCCCCTGTGTGACAGAGTTTTGGACTGGATGGGCCATTGGCCTGATCTGACATTGGCTTCTCTTATGTTGTTATGTTCTTAAGTACTAACCGGGGTCAACCCTGCCCTGCTTCCGAGATCTGACGAGTTCAAGCTACCATGGGCCACTACATAGGTATTGTAATTAGTAACATTCGTAGGACTTTCATACCCAAAAGCCTGTGCCTGGTTGTGTGTTTCTTCTTTTTCAAAATCTAAAGCAACACAAAGGGAATGTCCCGAGGGAGATGTGTGGGTTCTGTCTCCTTCGCCTGCTCTCTGCAGTCTACCTAATTGAGGCGGCGATCGTAGTGAATGGCTGTGTAGATACTGCTGGCCAGTTGTGTGCGTCTGCTGGTAGCGTTTTGTTCTCCGAGCAGGCGTTCTTTTAGAAGTGCCATTTATTTTTTTGTTATTCCGCTAGATACTGTAAAACAGGTAATTCCGGTGCAGTGTATTGTTGAGCTTCTCTGGTCTCAGGTGGATTTTTCAAAATTAAATTTCACGCTCTCTGACCCAGGGCTAGCAGAGCTCTGTTTTTGTTTTTAGCGAATGTAGATATGTGCAGTGTAAAGTTTTTTTTCCTTCTCCTCCAGTAATTGCACAATTTACAGATAAAGCAAAATAATATATTTTTATACCATAGCAAACACAGGGGCTGTTTCTTTTTGGCCGTGTTGATATTTAAGGGTTTTCTAGGTTAAAGAAACAGAACGGTAAGTGTGAGTGAATTTACGCTGTTCTTTTTTTGTGAGTCTTGTACTGAAGCAACCCTACCTACCTGCTAGTGAGCAACAAGAGGTAAAATGTAAAATAATGGGTTGAAGACATCTGGCTAATGTTCCCTCTGCTGAATGCAGTATTCGGAGTGCATCTTAATGAGTGCTGTACCTTTAAAGAACTAGAAGAACAATTCAGAAGAATGAGAAATCTAGGCCAAAGTGTCCTTTGCTTCAGGTGTTCGGATGAGTTCAAAACCTGGTTGGGCAAAGGCAGGGATTGATCGGTGGTCCTTCTTGGGAAATCGCTGGGGCGATCCAGTGGGGTGTGCTTCCGTAGCATCTTTAACTGTGGGATATAGGTCAAACAGACCTTGTGGAAGTGGTGGAAAACCAACAAGTCTTGTAGCAGGGTAGTTGTGCCAGTGGTCCAGAGAGTGACCACCCCTTAGAAGAAGAGGTGGGGGAGGAGGAGGAGGAGGAGGAGGAGACTGGATTTATACCCCACCCTTCACTCTGAGTCTCAGAGCGGCTTACAATCTCCTTTCCCTTCCACTCCCCACAACAGACACCCTGTGAGGTGAGCCAGTGTAGTGGTTAAGTGCGCGGACGCTAATCTGGGAGAACCGAGTTTGATTCCCCCACTCCTCCACTTGCACCTGCTGGATGACTTTGGGCAAGCCGTAGTTCTGTCAGAGCTGTCCTTGAAAAAGAGCAGTCCTTGAGAGAGCTCTCTCAGCCCCACCTACCTCCCAGGGTGTCTGTTGTGGGTAGGGGAAGGGAAAGGAGTTTGTGAGCCGCTCTGAGACTCCTTTGGGTAGTGAAGGGCGGGGTAGGTGTGGCAGAGATATCTCTTTTGAGAACTGCCCTTGAAAGAACAGCTCTGAAAGAACTTGTAACTGACCCAAGGTCACACCAGACAGCTGCATGTGGAGGAGTGGGGAATCAAACCCGGTTTCCCCAGATTAGAGTCTCTGCTCTTCTCTTTTTTTTTGGCCCCCCGAAGGGGATTTTTTAATTACATTTTTCTAAAGACTACAAATCTACAACGAAAATAAGGGAAGGGAACTGGCTCTCTTGGAGGTCACTCTGTCTCAAATGGCTGTCCATCTTCACTTACGGGAGTGGGGAGTACAGAACAGGCCTGAGGTGTTACTGGGAAGGCTCATACAGGAACAGGTGGTCCATCAAGTGCCCTGGACTGTTTGAAAGGTAAGAACCCGCACTTCGATGTGTGCTCAGAATCAAATTGGCAGCCAGTGAAATGTGTATCCGTGGAAACGTGGTTGCCATGGAGACCCCTTGGGTGCACACCAGTCTAGAAGAGGGGTCCTGAACCTTTTTGAGCCTGTGGGCATCTTTGGAATTCTGAGAGGGAGCGAGAAGCAGCACCCCAAAATGGCCACCATAGGAGGTGGAGCCAAACCCAAAATGGCTGCCACAGGAGGCAGAGCCAAAGCCGATACCTCTCTGCTCGTTTTGCAAGAAAGATTCGCAGAAAGGGAATAAAAAGAAATTAAGGGAAGTCTAGGGGAAGGAAGGGTGAAAGGTTAGTGGGAATGCAAAGTAGGGAAGCCTGCACGGAATCACATGCCTGGATGGTGTTCCTGATCTTCTGTTGGCCGTGGCTGAAATTGCATCTGTCAGGTTCCCAGTCAAATCACTCTCCACTCACACTTTGGCAGTGAATGCTTTATTTAGAGATATCAGATGCTGTAGGTTCAAGCTCTTTGTTAGGACTGAGTTGCAATGGTGGGAAAAGCAAGATATAGGAAAAGCCCCAAAATTCCATGCACATTAACGTCAGCTTTACTACAGTGACTCTGAAAGATATATAGCCACTATCTAGCCAGGCCCAGTCTTTCTCCAAGGACATTTCCCATGTGAAAGATGTCTTGGGGCCCCCTAGGAAAACTACCAACCAAGCAGTGTTCCCTCTAAGCTGAGTCAGTGTGAGCTGGCTCACACTTTTTTAGCCTCCGGCTCACACCTTTTTGTCTCAGCTCAGGAAGGAGGGGCTCTGGATCAAACTAATTTAGTCAGTAGCCCAATCGCTCGCTCACAACTTTAACGCCAGGAGCTCGCAAAGTAGAATCTTTGCTCACAGGACTCCACAGCTTAGAGGGAGCATTGCAAGCAAGCCTCCCCAATTCACTGCACACTCCCTCTCCCCCCTCCTTAGGAATGCAATGGCAGGTGAGGGCAGTGATAAGGATGTAGAACACAAGCAGAATAAATCAGGTATGGACAATATAACCGTTTCAGCCCGCCCGCCCGCCTAGAGATGTGAAGGCCCGGAAAAAAACTGGAAAAATTCAGAAAAAAACCATTTCCCCCCGTTTTTTTCCTGAAGCCTTTTTTTGTTTTTTTCCAAAAAATTGAAAAAAGAAAATAAAATAAAAAAATTGATTATGGAACGTTTTATTTTAACATGATTAAAATATTTTAAGACAAGGTGTTCAAATATTTTCCATATATATATATATATATATAGTATCAGATTGATCTAATTTCTGTGGGCACTGAGGACAAGCAAGTCCTAGGTTACAAACTGAACTCTCCAATGCAAGAACAAGATGCATTCCTTCCTTTAGGAGGTGCTATTGTCAGAAGAAAAGAAAAAGTTTTCAGTTTTGTTTTGCATGTGGGTGGGTATTCTGTTTGTAATAATTGTTTGGATACACTATATTTTTAATATGCTAGTTGTGATAATTTCATGCCAAGTAAAAATGTCCATAGTCATATTTTATGTTCCTAAAGTAACAGAATGACTTTCAATCTAGAAAAGACAAAAGAAATGCTAATGTAGCATTTTTTTCAATTTTCCCAAAAATTTCCGTTTCCCTCCGGAAAAAACTGGGAAAAACCCGGGTTTTTTTCTGAGCTTCAAAATTTTCGGAAATTTTACATCTCTACGCCCGCCCCAATGCCAGATGCCCGAGTCTGACAGCATCCATGGAAAACTCTTTCATTTGAGTGCGGGCAGCCAATACAAGCCCTGCCTGAAAAGCTTGGCAGGCGCCAGAAGAAGAAGAAGAGAGTGGATTTATACCCCACCGTTCACTCGGAGTCTCAGAGCGGCTTACAATCTCCTTCCCCTTCCCCTCCCCCTCCCCACAACAGACACCCTGTGAGGTAGGCGGGGCTGGGAGAGGTCTTTCGAGGACTGCCCTTGAGAGAACAGCTCTGAGAGAACTGTGACCAGGGGAAGTACTGGCAGGCATCCTGGTGCCCGTGGGCACCATGTTGAGGAACGCTGACCTCGGATCAGATTCACTTTGTCTGGGTCTCTTTTAGAATAGAGGACATTCTTCTAGCATCGGGATCCTTAAGAGCCAGGATCTTGCTCTTAGTGCATGCCCCCTTGCCATTTTCTCTCCATGTGGAAGCAGGGCCTCTTGAATTATAGCAGGAAGCGGCGACCTCCTTCCAAAGCTTCGTTCTTGGCTGTTTGGGAGATCGTTAATGCACTATTAAGAACTATTTAGGAACCTTGATTTGCTGTTTGTTTTATAATTTTCTACCGGCACCTGCGCGTCCCTGCCAAGTGCAAGGAAAGCTTTATGTTGGCTGTCAAGTTAGACAGGCTAAGTGTAGGGTTCACCATTTCCTCTGCTTAATCTCGTTGCTAGTTCCTTCGGTTAAATAGAAGCGAACCTCTTAGAACACAATCTCTTCTTCTCTCTGGGGGCGAGCAATAGACACGGTCTACTAACAGCTTTGTTTTTATTTCCTGAAATGGCATGGTTGCATTATTACACTCTTTGTTTTAAAAAGGCCCGTTTTTATCAACTTCTCAAAGGGCATGGAGGTTACAGAAATTGCATGATAGAAGTAGAGGAGGAGTTGGTTTTTATACCCTGCTTTTGTCTGCCTTAAGGAGGCTCAAACTGGATCAAGGCTCCCTCTAAGCTGTGGAGTCCTGTGAGCAAAAATTCTGCTTGGTGAGCTCCTGGCATTAAAGTTGTGAGCGAGCGATTTGGCTGCTGCATGAATCAGTTTGCTCTGGAGCCATCCTTCCTGAGCTAGGACAAAAATCTGTGAGCCGGAGGCTAAAAAACTGTGAGCTTAGCTCACACTAAGTCAGCTTAGAGGGAACACCGAACTGGAATATGATCTCCTTCCCTTCCACTCCCCACAACAGTCACCTTGTGAAGTAGGTGGGGCTAAGAGAGTTCTGGGAGAACTGTGACCAACCCAAGGGCACCCAGCAGGCTTCACGTGGAGGAGGAGTGGGGAATCAAACCCTGTTCTCTAGATTAGACTCTGCCACTCTTAACCACTACACCACACTAGGGTCGATTCCCCACAAGCAGCGTTTCCCCCGGTTGTATCGGTCAATTTCATACTATTCACTGTGCGGCTGTATTTTGACCTGCATCCCCCACCCCTGTTTCCTCCGTGTCTTCTCAATCCTCAAAAAACAGGATCGAGACAATTCGGGGGAAATCGGGGGTGGGGGGTGGGGGAGATGCGGATCAAAATGGGGCCGCGCAGCTGATAGTGTGAAATTGACCGATACAACTGGGGGGAAACGGAAGACCGACGGCGGCACAGCCGCTTGTGGGGAATCGGTCAGACTGTCAATGATAGGAACTGAAAGGATTGACCAGTTAAGTCCTGCTATTAATTGGTCCATAAAAATTCAGGTGTAGTTTTGCAAACCGATTCCAAGCAGAGCAGCCTCTTTTTTTTTTAAGGAGTTTATTTTCACTTGACTCTCCTTTGCCACCTACCTTTAAAACTAGTGAGGGGTGGTGGCAGCAGCGAGCCTTCAGTAGGGTGTAAAACCAGCATCCTGAGCAGCCAACCTGCATGAAGCGACCTTGTACTGAGTCAGACCCTTGATCTGTCATGGTCAGTATTGTCTACCCAGATTGGCAGCCGCTCTTCGGGGTCTCAGGCTGAGGTCTTTCACACCACTTCCTACCCGATCTTTTAACACATGGAATTCACTGCCGCAGGAAGTGGTGGTGGCTACAAGCACAAGGCAGCTTCAAGAGGGGGTTGGATAAATATGTGAAGCAGAGGTCCATCAGTGGCTATGAGCCACAAGGTCTAGATGGAACACTTTGTCTGGGGCAGTGATGCTCTGTCTTCTTGGTGCTCGGGGGGGCAACAGTGGGAGGGCTTCTGGAGATCTGGCCCTGCTGGTGGACCCCCTGATGGCACCTGGGTTTTGGCCACTGTGTGACACAGAATGTTGGACTGTATGGGCCATTGGCCTGATCCAATATGGCTTCTCTTATGCTTATGCCGGGGAATGAACCTGGTCCATTCTGAATGTTAAGCAGGTATTCCACCGCTGTACCATGCCCCTACCATATTAGTTAAAAAGATAAAGGTAAAGGTTCCCTTGCTCGAAAGCCAGTCGAGTCCGACTCTAGGGTTGCGGTGCTCATCTCTGTTTCAAAGCTGAAGAGCCAGCGCTGTCCGAAGACGTTTCCATGGTCACGTGGCCGGCATGACTAAACACCAAGGCGCACGGAACGCTGTTACCTTCCCACCGTAGTGGTACCTATTTATCTACTTGCAATTTCTTGCTTTCAGACTGCTAAGTTGGCAGGAGCTGGAGCTAGAGACGGGAGCTCACTCCGTCATGCGGCAACCCGGGTCTCGAACTGCTGAACTACCGACCTTCCACAGCCTGCAGTTCAGCGTCTTAACCACTTGAGCCACTGCAGCTCCACCATATTAGTTAATTTATTTCAAATATTTGTTGGATATCTCCCAGTGAAATATCTTTGAGATGACTTATAACTCTGAAAGCAGAGCTCATGTGGGACCTACTTATTCTGATATCCTTACAGATTAGAATAAGCTCCTTTCCCCACTTTCCGAGACACCGTCTCAACCTTCTGTCCTTGTTTCCGAAGGGGGAAGGAGTAATTCTATGTGAAGCTGCTTTGAGAGGGCTTGTTCTTCCTCAGGTGCACGGCCCCCATCTTTATTTTATTTTTTTGCAGAGAGGCCTTTTTTTGTTTGTGTGTTTCCGCAGACCAATTTTCAGAACTGGTTTAAAGAAAATAATCCTGATGAGGTTTCCCATGATGATTTGGATCAAGGAGGGATTTGTGTTGAGAGAGGACCTGAGGTTCTGTTAGTGCAATCTAATTTGTTGGCAAAGTGTAATCCAAAGTTGTGCGATAAAATGACAGCTCAGATCCCACAAGTATGCATTCGCTTTGTTCTGCACATGTATATAGTTATTTTTAATATGTAACAGAAACGGAACGGTGACCCTTCACGAGTAACACTTTTCTACGGGGAAAGCCCCGGAGGTCTGCTGGGAAGCTATTCCAAGCAAATCTAACAACATTTTGATATCTTACTATGGTCACGTGTAAATCCAATTGCCGGCCAGAGGATCTGTGTTCTGCTGTGCCAGACAGAGATGGATGTAATAACCTGTTCTTTGAATTCTTCTTTTTCAATATTCTTTTAACAGTGTAAGATTGATGGCTATTGTCTATTTCACTTATTTTCCAAAAAGTGTGTGCGTATGAGTTTTCCGGAAGCTTCTTTCTCTCTACCCACCCCCCAATCTAAGACGGTGTATAAAGAGTCGTCAAAAGAGTCCTGTGTGTAAAGACTCCTCAAGTCTCAGAAGAAGAGAAGAAGAAGAAGAAGAAGAAGAAGAAGAAGAAGAAGAAGAGATTGGATTTATACCCCGCCCTTCACTACCCAAGGGAGTCTCAGAGCGGCTTACAAACTCCTTTCCCTTCCCCTCCCCACCACAGACACCCTGTGAGCAATGCCCCCTCTAAGCTGTGGTGTCTTGTGAGCATAAATTCTACTTTGTGAGCTACCGGCATTAAAGTTGCGAGCCAGCGATTTGGCTACTGCATAAATTAGTTTGCTCTGGAGCCCTTCTTCCTGAGCTAAAGCAAAAATCTGTGAGCCGGAGGCTTAAAAACTGTGAGCTAGCTCACACTAACTCAGCTTAGAGGGAACACTGCCTGGGAGGCAGGTGGGGCTGAGAGAGCTCTGACTGAGAACTGCTCTTCTTCAAGAACAGCTGTGCCAGAACTACGGCTGCCCAAGGTCGTCCAGCAGGGGCAAGTGGAGGAGTGGGGAATCAAACCCGGTTCTCCCAGATTAGAGCCCGCGCACTTAACCACTACACCAAACCACTACACCAAACTCAGCAGATGTGCAGCGACCCTAGCATGCGGCTTTCAAGGCAGGGGAGAAGCAGAGGTGGTATGGGCCTCGGTGGTCTCCCAAGTACTCACCCTGCTTAGCTTCTGTGATGTGATAAGATTGGGTGATACCATGCCGCTGCCTCCCCCCTCTATATTAGGACAGAAAGATCTTTGCACTAAAGTGTATCCTGAGCATTAGGGAAAGAGTTTGAGAAATTACTGCATGGTGCATTCGCAGGGGGGCTTTTATAGGGGCTTGGATGCTGAGGGGAGCATCTGTCGGTCCTGTGCATTATTTTGTGTGGGTGCAGAGGAACAAAAGTTGGATGTCATACATTCCAGATCTTCTGGAATGGGAAAAAAAATCTCTCACCGATGTCACTTGAAAAACAGTCATGGGTTAAATTAGAGGGGGAAATAGCGGGTGGGGCACGCAGGTAGGCGGAAAGACTGGAGGTGGATCCAGCCATGAAGTTAAGAGAACTCTTTGCCCCCCTGGAATTTTGTTCCAGAGGGTTAGCAGACCTTTGGCAACAACACGGTGGAGGTCTGCAGTGGGCGGGGGGAATTAGCAAAGTCACCACCCTCTTCTTAAGGAAAATTACGGATGCTTAAGTTCTCTCAATACGGTTGGATCCACCTCACTGTTCTTGCAGTCAATGCAGGTAGGACCCTTAGCCAGGAGGGTCACGGAATGAAAGCAGGTGAACGGGTGGGAGGAACTGGCACATGAGGAGAAGGGCTGGTGTGTGTGTGGGGTGGTGATCCTACGGCCAGCTCCATCCTGATGTCCTAAGTACGGCTAGAGATTGGGGATGTTTGGCTAGCACCAGGCCACCTTACTGATAGTTGTCCAATTGCGCTGGTCCCTCTAGAGAACTGGCGTGGTGTAATGGTTAAGAGTGGCGGACTCTAATCTGGAGAACTGGGTTCGATTCCCCACTCCTCCACGTGAAGCCTGCTGGGTGACCTTGGGCCAATCACAGTTCTCTCGGAACTCTCTCAGCCCCACCTACTTCACAAGGTGCCTGGTGCGGGGAGAGGAAGGGAAGGAGATAATAAGCCACAATTTAAGAAGGATACAGACAAGCTGGAACGTGTCCAGAGGAGAGCAACGAAGAGAGTGAGACCAAGTCCTACGAGGAAAGGTTGAAGGAGCTGGGTATGTTTAGCCTGGAGAGGAGACGACTGAGAGGTGATATGATAGCCATCTTCAAGTACTTGAAGGGCTGTCATCTAGAGCACTGTTGCACTTCTACCCTTCCATCAAAACTCCTGTCGTTCCCTGGGACCTTCCCCTGGTCCTTCGTCAGCTCACAAAGAAACCCTTTGAGCCGCTCGCAACTTGCAATCTAAAATACCTCTCATGGAAGGCGGCCTTCCTGGTCGCTGTCACCTCAGCAAGGCGAGTTGGAGAAATACTGGGTTTCAGACACGATACACCTTACCTGTCTTTTTTGCCAGATGGCGTCCGCCTTGTACCTGACATCTCCTTCCTGCCAAAGGTAGTGTCAGAGTTCCACCTACAGGCGGAGGTGTTCCTCCCAGATTTCTTCCCGGCTCCGACATCCTCAGAGGACAGACTGTTACACACATTGGATGCAAAACGTGCGCTTCTGTTCTACCTCAACAGAACCCGTCCAACGAGACGAGACTCCCAACTGTTCGTCTCTTACGCGCCAGCAAGGCTGGGGACTCGGATCACGGCTCAGCGTCTCAAGGTGGATTGGGGGTCTCATCCGCCTCTACTACCTGATTGCCAAACAGCCATTGCCTGGCCCTATCAGGGCCCATTCAACCCGAGCTGTTGCAGCTTCCACTGCCTTCCTCCAGGGAGTACCCCTTACGGACATTTGCAGAGCCGCTACATGGGCTACACCTAACACTTTCTTTTCTTTCTTTTTCTTTCTTTTGAAACCCCCGAGAGGGTAATTTTATTGGTTTTTCAATAGATTACATAACTACAACAGAAAATATAGGGAGGGGACTACAACTACGGATAAAGAAAAGATACCCACACTAACTAAGATCCCCAGAGTAGGGGATCATTTCCGTGTTAATCTACATGTTAGTAAATATGTGTTAGTATAACAATATACTTGTGAGTAATTTTTAACTACTGCTTCAATGTTAACAAGTTTATTTTTCAATAGGGGTTGATTTGTGGCGGTTTGAAGGAACTGGCGGGATGTCCGCGCCCTCCCCTCTGGGCATGCGAGGTGGGGTCCCTGCGCATGCCTGAGGTCTGGGCGCGAAAATCCATTAAAGAGCTTGCTACAACGCCGATCGATCCAGCATGTGCGCACTAGATCCCATGGCTTTGAATGCACAGATGACCACTCGAAGATCAATGGCCCCAGCTGTCATCTCAAAAATTCCTTTGCTTTAAAGATGGAGTCAATCTTCTCTCTTTTATCATTAATTTTAAAGATGACACCTTCAGGGATCGCCCAGCGATATTTTATTCTGTTTGTCTGAAGAAATGAGATTAATTCTTTGTAGCTTTTCCTCTTTTGACGGATTTCAAATGGAATGTCTTTTAGAGTCTTAATATTTGTATTCCCAAATTTCAGTGGATTTGCCGAAGTTGCCTTTAATATAACATCTCTGGTCTGTCTTCTTGCAAACTTGACTACAATCTCCCCAGGCAGGCTTTTTTTTAAATGTAATTAGAGAATACCCAATAGGCAGACTCTATATCTTTTATTATTTCATCCGCTGGTAAGCCTGTTACTGGAGCGATGATCTCTCCCAGAGTCTTCTTCAAATCTTCTTTTTCCTTTTCAGGCAGTCCCTGAAATCTGAGAGTGATGTTTGCTTTCTCCATTTGCAGCTGAAGTAGACGGTTTTCCTGCAGCTTTTGTTTTATTTCCACCTCTGTCACTCTTTTCCTCATCTTCTTGTTCCTGGTGTCCATCTCTACCAGCTTCTCAGTTGCCTGCTCCACTTTTTTCTCCGTCTCTGCCAGCTGGTGCTGCTGTGAGGCGAAGTTTTGGTTTAGTGTGGCCAGTTGCTGGTTAATACCACCGAGCTGCTCCAATACCAGTTTCAGCATATCCGCTAACGTTTTCATGAC
>NW_015169323.1:60443-68580 GCF_001447785.1 Gekko japonicus
TTCCGATCTTGGACTCTGGCTGCCTTTTGGTTTCATTTTCCCTCGTGGAACCGCCATGTTCTCTCTTTGTTTACAATTCAACACCTCTGTTTCAGAGCTCGAAAGACTTGCCGTTTCTCTATCCAAGCTCAAGTAAGTCTCTCAAAATGTAGTGCTGTTTCTCTCCCCTCTCCCCCCCTTCGCTTCTTTGATCTATTCAGTCGCTCAGGAGGCATCCCTCCCTGCACTCCACTTTCTCCGCGGGGGGGGGGGGGTGGGGCTTCGCTTTACAAAACCAGTCCGTTTATCTCTGACTCATGTTCATTGTTGGTCACTTCTGACCTCGCTCTCTTCCATCGCTATTCCGCTTGATCTCCTGCACTTGTCCCGGTCAGATTGGCTTACACCCATAGGTCACCCATCGGCTGGACCATCAGGGCGAGCCGTCGAAGAGGCTAACCCTCAAAAGCTCTCTGGCTTGGAACCCACCGCAAGGGTTCCGTGGGAGTGTCACTTGAGGTGGCATCCCTCCAAGCCGAAGGTGTGCTAGCCACCTCCTCAAGCTTCGAGGAGAGCGACCGCCATCGCCGATCCACCCACCAGAAGCTCTCGGCTACGCCTGACACTTTCATAAGGCACTATGCCCTAGACGTCCATAAGAACTCTAATACAGACATGGGATGTCGCATTCTATCTTCGGCTACACAGTAAGGACCTGCCAGCACCCTCCTCCAGGTAGGTTACTGCTCGCTAATCTCCCATGGGTGTGAAGCACAGAGACCACGTCGAAGATAAACAGGTTGCTTACCTGTAACTGGTGATCTTCGAGTGGTCATCTGTGCATTCACACCTACGGGATCTAGTGCGCACGCGCTGGATCGATCGGCATTGTAGCAAGCTCTTAACGGATTTTCGCGCCCAGACCTCGGGCATGCGCAGGAACCCCACTGCGCATGCCCAGAGGGGTGGGTGTGGACATCCCGCCAGTCCCTTCAAACTGCCGCGAATCAACCCCTATGCACACCGCATGCCCGAGGTCTGGGTGCGAAAATCCGTTAAGAGCTTGCTACAATGCCGATCGATCCAGCGCGTGCGCACTAGATCCCGTAGGTGTGAATGCACAGATGACCACTCGAAGATCACCAGTTACAGGTAAGCAATCTGTTTTTCGAAGTTGGACATGCCTGATCTAGAGGATGTTGCAGAATTGTTTTCTGTTGCCCCAGAAGGTCGGACCAGAACCAACGGGTAGAAATTAAATCAAAAGAAGTTTCGGCTAAATATGAGGAAGAACTTCCTGACAGAGCGATTCCTCAGTGGAACAGGCTTCCTCGGAAGGTGGTGGGCTCTCCTTCTTTGGAGGTTTTCAAACAGAGGCTAGATGGCCATCTGACAGCAATGCGGACTCTGTGAACTTGGGCAGGTCGTGAGAAGGAGGGGCAGGAAGGGCTGCCTCAGTGCTTAGCTCTTGTGGCCCTTTCTTACATGCCAAGGGAAATGCTGGTTGCCACGTTGGGGTCAGGAAGCCATTTTTCTGCAGGCCAGTTTGGCCAGGGATCCTGGAGGTTTTTGGTCATCTTCTGGGCATGGAACAGTGGTCACTGGCAATGTTCCCTCTAAGCTATGGGGTCTTGTGAGCAAAAATTCTACTTTGTGAGCTACTGGCATTAAAGTTGTGAGCAAGAGATTTCGCTGCTGGATAAACTAGTTTGCTCTGGAGCCCTCCTTCCTGAGCCAAGACAAAAATGTGTGAGCCGGAGGCTCAAAAACTGTGAGCTAGCTCACACTAACTCAGCTTAGAGGGAACACTGGTCACTGGGGGTGTGGGGGGGTGTTTGTGAATTCCCCGCATTGTGCAGCGGGTTGGACCAGATGACCCTGGAGATCCCTTCTAACTCTATGATTCTATGACTCTTTAAAAGTATAGAAAAGCAAGGTATGAAAACCAACTCCTCTTCTTCTCCTCTTCCTGCTCCTGCCGCCTGTTGGAAAGTCTTGAAAACTTTACAAGCCGTAGCCCTCGGCAGCCTGTCAAACCAAGGCAGGAGATAGCTGAAGGCTATAAAACCTCATGATTGGTTTTCTTTTTTTCCCTCCCGTGAAAAAGATAACACTAAGTTTGAGGGGAAGCGTCTCGTGAAAGAGATGGTTATGAAAGAGGGCAACGCCGTATTTTGTTTTTAAGAATTATCTCTGCAGATGGGAAGTTGGATTAAATTTCAGTAGAATAATTTGACAGCTCGAAAGGAAATTAAGATGCCAGAATTTAAATTCAGGTTATATTAAATCTGTCAGACAGCTGTAATTAACATCTCTCCTTTTGCTTGGGTATTGTAGACGATCTGTAACATAACCGGAGGTTATGTTTAGTGCATGAACTCCAGCTATGTTATTAGGTAGAGTAGGCTGACTTCATTATAATAGCCCAATAACGAACAGGAACTCTCTCCGCCCCTTTTAGCATCTTCTAATCCCCCCTTTTGCAGTCACTGTCACTGACTGCTGAAGTCAAACTCTTAAAGCGCGTCTGCTCCTGTCCCAATTTTGTGTTTTGGCTTCACTTGTTCTGCAGAACTCAATTAAAGACCTGATCAATTAATACTTACCTTAGTGTTGATCTTATTATTGATCTATATTGGTCGGGAAGAATGCTAGTGATGTATCTGAGTTTCAGACCATGAGGACACTGCGGACTCACACACCCAATATATGGACAGCTGTGTTATTTAATCCTGACCTGGATGTCCCAGACAAGCCCGATCTTGTCAGATATCGGAAGCTAGGCAGGGTCGACCCTGGCTAGTGTTCGGATGGGGGACCGCCAAGGAAGTCCAGGGTTGCGACCGGTGTTCTCTCTAAGCTGAGTTAGCTCACAGTTTTTTAGCCTCCGGCTCCCGAATATTTGTCCTAGCTCAGGAAGAAGGGCTCCAGAGCAAAGTAATTCATGCGGTAGCCAAATCGCTCGCTCACAGCCTTAATGCCAGTAGCTCACAAAGTAGAATTCTTGCTCACAAGACTCCACAGCTTAGAGGGAGCAGAGGCAGGCAGTGGCAAGCCACCTTTGAACATCTCTTGCCTTGGAAACCCTACAGCAGGGGTGTCAAACAATGTGGCCCGGGGGCCGGATCAGGCCCCCGGAGGGCTTCTCTCAGGCCCGCACTGGAACTGGTCTGTCTTCTGCTTCTTCTTCCAGTTCTGCTGCTGCTGCGTCATCGTAGGTTTGCAGCTTCCAGATACACACCTGAACAGCATACTCAAGATTGCAACAGCACAGAGATTTTGATGCAATAATTCAGAGCAAGAGGCGAGAAGAGGAGTGAGAGTGGGTAAAAGAAGCGCTGTGGTGGCAGCTGCCACTGAAGCACTGAAATGTAGGCACCGTGTTGGGGATTCTTGCTGCAGTTCATAAATGTCTGCAGCCCTTCTTGATTTAAAACCGGGGCTTTCTTTGCCAAGCTGCACCCTTCCCTGCCCACATTAATCCTGTCACTGGCCCCACTGTCTCCAGGCCTGCTACTTGGCAACATATTTTCATTGCGAACAGAGGAGGAAGCAAGGTGTCAGGCTGCACTGTCAGCACTCTGCACGTATTTGGCTGCTCCCTGGCCAGCTTTAGCTCATATCCTCAAAGGTCCCAGATGTGCAAAAGTCCTGCAAAGAGGTGCAAAGCAGCCAGTCTCTCCCCCCGTTGTCATTGTCCTGACATTAACTGATTTCCAGAGGTAGACTGCCTCTGAACATGGGGGTTCTGTTTGCCTTCCTCTGCAGAGTCTTCCTTGGTGGTCTCCTTTCCAAGAGAGCCAGTTTGGTGTAGTGGTTAGGAGCGTGGACTCTAATCTGGGAGAACCGGGTTTGATTCTGCACACCTCATGCAGCTGCTGGAGTGACCATGGGTCAGTCACAAGTTCTCTCAGAGCTATTCTCTCAAGGACAGTTCTTGAGAGAGCTCTCTCAACCCCACCTACCTCCAGAGTATCTGTTGTGGGGATGGGAAGGTAAAGGACAAAGAGAAGAAGAAGAGAAGAGATTGGATATATACCCTGCCCTTCACTTGGAGTCTCAGGGCAGTTTACAAACTCCTTTCCCTTCCCCTCCCCACAACAGACACCCTGTGAGGTCGGTGGGGCTGAGAGAGCTCTTTCAAGAACTGCTCTTTCAAGGACAGCTCTGACAGAACTATGGCTTGCCCAAGGTCATCCAGGAGGTGAAAGTGGAGGAGTGGGGAATCAAACCCGGTTCTCCCAGATTAGAGTCTGTGCACTTAACCAGCACACCAAACTTGTAAGCCACTCTGAGACTCCTTCGGGTAGTGAAGGGCGGGGTATAACTCCAATCTCCTCCTCCTCCTCTTCCTCCTCCTCCTCTAATATTAACCTATGACAGGGGTGGCCAAACTTGCTTTACGTAAGACCCACATAGAATAAACATCAGATGTTCGAGAGCCGCAAGACATGAACAACTATTACACATTTTTTACTGGGAATTTTGCAGATTTGCTTTTCATTAACATTAAACGGGACTGCAAAAAATAATAACAAAAGCGGTAGAAGCAGATATTAATAATGATATTTATTTGCCCAATGATATTTGTTTGCTAATGATACTTAGCTTCCCCAACCGCCCTGCCGGGAGCCGCACAATATGTGTGAAAGAAATGCATGCAGCTCCCGAGCCACAGTTTGGCCACCCCTGACCTGTGAATTTGTCTAATCCCCTTTTATAGCTATTCAGGCTTATGGCCATCACTGCAATTTATAGCGACCAGTTTGACACATTAATTACGAGGAGTGTACTACAAACCTAAGGTCCCTTTCCTGGTCGCTTGCTGCCAGTTCAGACTCCAGTACTGCATAAGCACAGGATTATATGCATCAATTTGTACACACTTCCGTTGAACCTCCTTCGCTCAGCCACCCACAACGAAGCGACGGTTGCCTGTTCGCTCAGTTCTTAATGGCTGCCCATTTAAATACAGTGTATTGCTCTTCAGGATGTTCTTTTACAACAGAATTGCACTTAGGGCATCATTTTCAAAAAATAAATATTAAGGAAGCTGGTCTCATTTTCCCCTTCTGTTCATTGTAGGGAACGATTCCGGCGACGTCGATAGGAAGTAAAATGGCTCCCAATAAATTCCTCCCATTGTCAGTCTGAATAGCTTCATAAGCACTCTGTGAATCGCTCCGGTCAGGAATGAAAAACTTGCTTAGCCCCGTGTGTATAGCTTATTGTGCCGAGAGCCGCATTGTAAATCCCTGTGAATCCCCGTCTGCTGCCGTTATTTAATATTAAAGTTTTGAAATCCTGATACTCCTGCTGATTGTTATGTTAAATGCCTCACAAACAACAATTCAGATGCACTTCAAGCTTTATGTTTACTCGGGAGGGAATCTCAGCGCACAAGAGTAGATTTAAGAGGATGCAAGCCGTGGCAGTTGGCAGTCAGGGAATTTTGCCACCTCGGTGTGCGCCAATTTTCAAAAAAACGAGGAGGGGATCCTGACAGTACATCGACATATGGTCAAGCAGCTATTGAAAAGAGAATTGTCTCTCCCGAGAGAAGATAAATGATAAAACTGCCTTGAAAAGGGGGGCTTGGTTAAGAATGTTTGAACTTCTTTCTGAATAAAGGTATTGCACCGTTTTAACAGCCTTATTGAATTTCATACCAGACTTCCATTGTGTGTGCCTCTTTTATATATCGGATTACTTGCATAAGGGTGTCCAATTATCTTGGGGGGGGGAAGCTTTGGTTCAGTAGCAGAGCATCTGTTTTGCGCACAGAAAGTCCTCCGTTCAGTCCCTGGTATCTCCAGTTAAAAAGGACCAGATACTGGATGATGTGAAAGACTTCTGTCCGGGACCCTGGAGAGCTGCTGCGGGTAGTCTTGAAGCAGCGGCTGGACCAACCCTTGTCAGGGATGCTCTAGGCCTGGGGTGTCGAACTCATTTGTTACGAGGGCCGGATCTGACATAAATGAGGCCTTGTTGGGCCGGGCCATGTGTGACATAAAATGTAATGCCAGGTAGCGGACATATAAACTTTATAAAGGGCACAAACACAAAGGGTTGTTTTTTAAAACTTCAAATAAAAACATGCTTAAAACATTAGCACTCTTGCAAGATTTTGTTTATTAGTTAGGAGAGCCAGTTTGGTGTAGTGGTTAAGTACGCGGACTCTAATCTGGGAGAACCGGGTTTGATTCCCCACTCCTCCACTTGCACCTGGATGGATGACCTTGGGCAAGTCGTAGTTCTGATAAAAGCTGTCCTTGAAAAAGAGCAGTTTCTGTCAGAGCTCTCTCAGCCCCACCGACCTCACAGGGTGTCTGTTGTGGGGAGGGGAAGGGAAAGGAGTTTGTAAGCTGCTCTGAGACTCCTTTGGGTAGTGAAGGACGGGGTATGAATCCAGTTTGGTGTAGTGGTTAAGTGCACGGACTCTAATCTGGGAGAACCGGGTTTGATTCCCCCACTCCTCCACTTGCACCTGCTGGATGACCTTGGGCAAGCCATAATTCTGGCACAGCTGTTCTTGAAAAAAGAGCAGTTTCTGTCAGAGCTCTCTCGGCCCCACCCACCTCACAGGGGGTGTCTGTTGTGGGGAGGGGAAGGGAAAGGAGTTTGTAAGCCGCTCTGAGACACCTTTGGGTAGTGAAGGGCGGGGTATAAATCCAATCTCTATTTAACAGTGTCTGATAACTGACACCTCAGTCTTGCTCTGAAAATGTCTGTGCTGTTGCCATCTTGGGTATGCTGTTCAGGTGTGCATCTGTAAGCTGCAAACTTATGATGCAGCAGCAGCAGAACGGGAAGAAGAAGATGACGGCAGCCAGTTCCACGGCGGGCCTGATAGAAGCCCTGATCTGGCCCCCAGGCTGCATGTTTATCAGCCCTGCTCTAGGCTGCTCTAGGCATGGAGCAGGGGGTTGGACTAGATGGTCTGTATGGCCCCTTCCGACTCTGTGATTCTATGGTCAGAGTAGATAGATGTGGCCTTAATTCCCTGCAAGGCATGCTCATGTGTTTATAACCTGAGTCTTGGGAAGCTGTCGAGATTGTCCCTCTGAAATGCGTCACATTTAGAGGGCCACTGTGGTATAGCAGTTAGAGTGTTATGCCGTGAGCTGGAGGACCTGAGTTCAGATCTCCACTCTACCATGGCATCTGTCTGGGTGACTTTGGGCCGTTCGTGCACACTCAGCTTAATCTATTTCACAGAGTTGGTTGGGAGGATAAAATGGAGGAGGGGGAGAGAGAGGTGTAAGCTGGTTTGGGTCCCCCCACTGGGGAGAAAGGTGGGGCATATAGGAAGTAACTGAAGGTATTCCAAAGACATTTTCGCTTTTAAGGGCTGTGACCTTTTGGACTGGCTGGGAGGCTTGTGGTATCATAGAATCATAGAATGTTAGAGTTGGAAGGGACCTAGTCCGACCCCCTGCAGTCTGCAGGAGCAGAGCTGAAAGACAGCCCTACAACATACCCGAAAGATGGTCGTCCAGCCTCCACTTGAAAAGTGAAGGAGCATCCACCACCTCCCGAGGTAGACTGTTCCACTGCTCAACCACCCTTACAGTTAGGAAGTTATTCCTGATATTTAGCCGGGAACGACTCCCTTGTAATTTCCACCCATTAGATCTAGTCTTGCAATCCGGAGCAAGAGAGAATAGATCTGCTCCGTCTTCTACATGACAGCCCTTCAGATACTTGAAGACTGCCATCATGTCCCCTCTAAGCCTTTATAAAGTAGGAGAAAGGGTTATTCATTAACACGCCTTAATGTAGAATGGTCCCAGAAGCACCCTTTGTAAGAATGTTTGTGCTCCCAGATAAGCATTTGCAGTCGGGTTAGAGCAGATAAAAGGAAGAAATTATTTATTTATCTATCTATCACACTTATACCCAGCCCTCCCAGCAATAGCCAGCTCAGGGCGGCTACCAAATGATAAAACAGCAATGCAGAATATAGTAATCATAAAAGCAGTTTCACATGAAAAAGTGCTAACCAATAACAGTCCAGATGTCATTAACAGCAATAACTCACAAGGTGACGTTCGATGGTATTCTAGTGGTCAGTCCCAATCTCATGTCGTGCAGCTGGCTCAGGCTGCTTTGAGGATTCCAGGGGACAGCCCCCCCCCCCCCCGAGCCGGTGGGCAGA
>NW_015169323.1:68639-73468 GCF_001447785.1 Gekko japonicus
ATTAACACATGGAATTCAGTGCCACAGGAGGTGGTGGCGGCTACAAGCATGGACAGCTTAAAGAGGGAATTGGATCAACATATGGAGCAGAGGTCCATCAGTGGCTATTGGCCACAAGGTATAGATAGGAACTCTTGGTCTGGGGCAAGTGATGTTCTGTATTCTTGGTGCTTGGGGGGGGGCAACAGGGGAGGGCTTCTAGTGTCCTGGCCCCACTGCTGGACCTCCTGGTGGCACCTGGTGTTTTTGGCCACTGTGTGACACAGAGTGTTGGACTGGATGGGCCATTGGCCTGATCCAACATTGGCTTCTCTTATGTTCTTATGTTCTAAGAATCAGAATTGGTTATTGAAAGAAGTGGTTGCTGATTGCAATGGATCTAGTCAAAGTAGTGCGCTCGCTCTCTCTCTCTCTCTCTCTCTCTCTCTCTCTCTCTCTCTCTCTCTCTCTCTCTCTCTCTGTATTCTGCTTCTCTCATTGCTTCACCACCACAGTCCGTGTTAAGCCCCATCTGGCTCACGGTGCAGTTCTTGATTTCATTGGCTTTAGATTAGAGTTACTCCTTTTAGGATTGCACTGTTGGAGTACTCAAAGTAGCATCAGGTTAGGAGGAATCTACAGTGTCTCCAGATCACAAAGATCTGAACTTTTTGGTGCAGTTCAGATAGCGGCCATCCTAAACAGAGTTACACCCTTCCGAGTCCAGCGACTAGCCCAGTCTCGTCAAAGCTCAAAAGCTAAGCAGGATCGGCCCTGGTTAGTATTCGGATGGGAGACCATCAAGGAAGTCCAGGGTTGCTACGCAGAGGTAGGCAATGGCAAACCGCCTCTGAACACCTCTTGCCTTGAAAGCCCTATGGAGTTACCATAAGCCAGTTGCAACTAGATGGCATTTCAACCCCAAATAAGCCAATGATAGCTGTAGTTTCCATAAATGCTGGGTATTTATGGATGGCCCAGGCTAGCTCCATGTCATCAGGCCTTGGTAGCTTAAGTAGGGTGGTCCCCGGTGAGTACTTGGATGGAAGACCACCAAGGAAGGTCGAGAGTTCCTATTGCACAGACAGGCAATGGCCAATGGCAAAACCACCTCTGTTCACCTCTTGCCTTGAAAACCCTACGGCAGGGGTGTCGAACTCATTTGTTATGAGGTCCGGAACTGGCATAAATGAGACCTTTTGGGCCAGGCCATGTGTGTCATAAAATGTAATGCGACGTAGCGGAAATAGAAACTTTATAAAAGACACAAACACAAAGGGTTTTTTTTAACTTAAAATCATGCTTAAAACATTAGCACTCTTGCAATATTTTGTTTATTTAACTGTGCCTGATAACTGACACCTGTTTCTCTGAATTATTACATCGAAATGTCTGTGCTGTTGCAATCTTGAGTATGCTGCAAACCTATGATGATGCAGCAGCAGCAGAAGTGGAAGCAGCAGCAGAAGACAGCCCAGTTCCACTGTGGGCCTGATAGAAGCCCTCTGGGGGGGCCTGATCCGGCCCCCGGGCTGCATGTTTGACACCCCTGCCCTACGGCGTTGCTGTAAGTCGGCTGCAACTTGATGGCTTGTGTGGCAGAACGGGCCTGTGTCAGCTGGCAGGCCCCGCTCTGCCCACCCCTCCTTTGCCTGACCTGGCAACTGAAGGAGCAGTTCTTCTCCACTGACTCTGGGTATTGCTGCCACCACTGTCCCTGTCTTGGGCTCTGGTTAGGCGGGACAGCCTCCTAACCTCCCTCCGGTCTCACCCACCTCGGGGCTTTCTGGCAATCTTTGGGGCTCCCTTTTAGAGTTGGCAACTTACCATTTTGCCCCTGTTCTCCTCCTCGGGGAGTCCCCGGTCCACCCCTGGCGTACCCAAGCGGCTGGGCGAACTCAGTGGTACAGAGGGATCTCTATCATTTAAAGGATTCATTTGAAAACACTTAACTATTTATGGACATACAGTGAACTGAAGAATAAAAAATAAAGGATGACAAAAATGCTCCATCCCTCCCTTCTCTACACTCATGCCCTGTCTGGATGGTCTACAGGGCAGGCGCATTCCTTCATTTCATTGGAGAAGGTTAGACCAGCAGGTCTTCCAGCATGGCCCCTGCCTCCTGCAGACTCAAACCAAAAGTGTGACTGACTTCTGATCGGGGGTCATTTTGTAGAAAAAGAGGTGCAGGAGCTCATTAGCATAACTTATTAGCATAACTTCTTTGTATATGCCACACCCCCTGGCATCACCGGAAGTGTGTCGGAAGGCAACACCCACCGCTTAGGCTCCACTGGACTGTTTTGGATTGCTAGCTATTGGGGGGTGGGGAACGTGCAGATCTGCCCTCACAGAGGAGGGAGAGCTTGTACCGGAATAAAACTTGGTCTTAAAGGTGCCACTGGGCTGTTTTGGACTGCTAGCTATGGGGGGGAGGGGAACGCACAGATCTGTCCTCACAGAGGAGGGAGAGCTTGTACCTGAATAAAACTTGGTCTTAAAGGTGCCACTGGACTGTTTTAGACCGGGGGGCCGGGGGAGGGCTCTGCAGCTTACCTGGCTGCTTCTTGCTCTGACTGAGCGCTGCTGGGAGCAGGGGGTGGGACTTGTTGCGTGTGCCCGCCCCCTGGGCGCTTTACTGCCGGAGCTCCACTCCTGTGCACTCCTGCAGGAAATGACCCCTGCTTCTGATCGACTGCCTTCCCGCCCAAAAGCTCCACTATATAAAACAACACTTTCCCGCCCAGGAAGTGGCTCTCCCCCCTGCAGCGTTCTGGGGCAGATCTCCTCGCCACCACGATGGACTTCCTGTCCTCTCGAGGGAGCTGCCCTCAGATTGCTGGTTGGAGACAGGAGGGGGGGGGGAATGAGGAGGAGACTAGGCCCAGGCCTACCTCCAGTTTTTTTTTAAATTTTTTTTTAAAATCTACCTCCAGTTTGATGGCCTCCTCCTGTCTAGCCCACACCAACTCAGATCCACAAAATGGTGCTTCTCCACACCTCGCTTGACCGTAACTTGGTTGAAGATGACTCTGTCGTATATTAAGTTGTAATAAGATGGCCGCAGCCATGCTAGCCTGCCCATGCGGTCTAGCTAACCCTCCGACCTTCGGTCCGAAGACAATGGCCACTTCGGATCCTAGGGCGCACCTATGGGTCCGCCCGGATCCGAAAGCAGACCTATTGAGATGTAGACTTGTAAATAGAGCCAATCACGGGTGTTGGGCGTGTGTGGGGTGTGGTGTTTGTCACGCATATAAGCCAGGCTCTGACCGGCTATGTCATGCTTAGTTCTGAGATGTAATCGATAAACGTTATGCTGATTCACTATGCTGAGCAATGTTCCCTCTAAGCTGTGGTGTCCTGTGAGCAAAAATTCTACTTTGTGGGCTACTGGCATTAGAGTTCTGAGCAAGTGATTTGGCTCCTGCATAAATTAGCTTGCCCTGGAGCCATCTTTCCTGAGCTAAGACAAAAATGTGTGAGCTGGAGGCTAAAAAACTGTGAGCTAGCTCACACTAACTCCGCTTAGAGGGAACACTGATGCTGAGCCTCCGATCTCAGTGCTTTTCAGACTCTGTCCGTATCTCTCTTTTGAGAGTGTGGGTGCGTGCGCCCGTGAGCATGTCTGAATAGGGAAGATGCCGCTTATAGGAAATGTGTGTTGGCTGTAGTCATATCTCAACGGCAGCTAGGGTTGCCAAATCAAAACTCCCTACCGGCGGGGGATCGTCTTGCCGGTCCGGGAGCCGCTCTGGGATGTGCGCGCGTGCGAAGTGACGTCACACGCTGGGCGGGGCCACGCCATTTGAGGGGAAAACAAAGAGTTTTCCCCTCAAATGGCGTGGCGCGGGGGGAATTCCGCCCTACCGGGGGGGTTGGCAGCCCTAACGGCAGCACCATGGCACTGCAGCCCAGTGTTGTGGTCTGGATTGTTTAAGTCCAACCCGCTCATTGTGCTGGAGCGCTTGCAGGGAGCTTTTGCCCAGCTTCTTTTACAAACCATTATTTTCTCTCTCTGCCTTTCTTTGAGCCAGGGATCCTTTATGCCTCGGAAGGGGTGGGGGAAGTGTGTAGGAGCAGTATTCTTGACAGCCACCCTCTAGCGAGCTGACCCGTTGCTCAGAAATCTAGAAATTCAGAAAGCATGTAACAAGGTCACTCACAGGAGTGACTCAAGCACGCCTTCCCTGTGGACTGCTCCTTTCCCCTCTTTTCTGCTGATTTTTTTTTTAACTTCTGTATACAAACTGTTAGGCTTCCTAGACACCTCTAAGGTATTTATTTTTCTCGGGGGGGTGGGGGGAAATAGAAAAGAAACCCGTGCTTTCTCTCTCGAAATAGAGGTTTATTGCCAGTCGCTGAGGCAGCCAAGGCAGGTCTGTTAGTCCGGGGCTGGCGAAGGATGACTTTTAGAGGCGATTTCTTTATTAGTATTTTTCAGTGGTATTTTGGTTCTCTTAAAGGTGCAGATCATGTCTAAAAAGAATTGACTCTGTGTGTATGTGTGTGTGTGTGTGTGTATATATACATATACATGTGTATATATATGTACACACACACACACGGGTCATTTCATAGAAAAAGAGGTGCAGGAGCTCATTAGCATAACTCATTAGCATGTGCCACACCCCCTGACATCACCAGAAGTGTGTAAGAAGGCAACACTCACCACTCAGACTCCACTGGACTGTTTTGGATTGCTAGCTATTGGGGCGGGGGGGACCTGCGTATCTGTCCTTGCAGAGGAGGGAGAGCTTGTACCTGAATAAAACTTGGTCTTAAAGGTGTCACTGGACTGTTTTGGGCTAGGGGGATGGGGGGGGCTCTGCAGCTTACCTGGCTGC
>NW_015169323.1:73719-76217 GCF_001447785.1 Gekko japonicus
AGGGCTGCTGGGATCAGGGGGCGGGGCTTGTTGCATGTGCCCGCCCCCTGGGCTCTTTACTGCCGGAGCTCCGCTCCTTTGCGCTCCCGCAGGAAATGAACCCTGTGTGTGTGTATATATATATATATGGCTATTTTCAGTCCTGTTCTTCTGAAAATTGCATTTATTTATTTATGTTATTTTATTTACATTATTTATAGTCCATATAAATATATAAAAGATTTATGATTTGAAGAGGAACCAGAGTATTCAATGAATGTTCTTTTTTCTCATGTATTTTAATAACTGTTATATTATTTTGTCTAAAAGCCTATATGCTATGTAGATTTCCTTGAATGAATGAATAATTAATGTGTGTGTGTGTGTATGTGTGTGAATGAATGAATGTGCTACGTGTTACATAGCATATGCCACTGGCTAGTGTTACATAATGGGCAAACAAAGGAAAACCTACAATTTTTAGAAGAGAGAATAGTAGTAGCTTTGAATCATCTGCTGTCCTGAGGCTGACAGTTGCAGCTGGTCAGAAATGTTTGAGCTCCCATTCTGCAAAGATACCTTGATTGAGAGATTTTAATTTCTTCATCTTTTTACTAATAATCCGTGATCCCATGTCTCCTCCCCTCCCTGGAGCTGGGAATTACAGTTTAGAAAGCTGAGGACCACTGCTCAACTCACATTTTTTAAAAAATGTACTTTATCTGGGTTTGCTCTTGAGGTAGGGATGCAATCCTCCAGTGGAACCTGGAGATCTCCTGCTATTACACTTGATATCGAGGTACCAAGATCTGTTCCCCTGGAGAAAATGGCTGCTTTGGAGGGTGGGCTCTGTGGAACTATACCGTGCTGAGGTCCTTCCCCTTCTCATACCCCACGCTCCTCAGGGTCCACCCCCCCCAAATCTCCAGGTATTTCCTAACCCAGAGCTGGCAACCGTATCTTGACATCAACGTGGAAACTCTAGTTGATGCAGAATGCTACAGCCCAGTGGCTGTTGGGTGCTAGGCAAAGCGTGTGCATCCACCCATCTTGCAATCACTCCATTCGCTACTGATCAGTTATTGGGTTTGTTTCAAGATACTGGTTGTCAACTCCAAAGCCTTCATTGGCCATGGACTCACGTACCTGTGGGAATAACTCTTCTCCTGTGGTCCGCTGAGACCACTTTCACTCATCTGAACAAAGCCTTCCGAAAGTGCCAAATGGATGAAAACGACAACTGCCTATATTTTCGGTGGGTGGCTCTCACGTTGTGGAGCGGCCTCCCCGAGGAGGTCAGGAAGACGTCTACACTGATATAATTCTTCAGAGTGATGAGGATGATTGGGGGCCTGGAGACCAAACCTTATGAGGAAAGGCTGAGGGACTTGGGGATGTTCAGTCTGGAGAAGAGGAGGCTGAGGGGGGGACAGGATTGCTCTCTCGAAGTATTTGAAGGGATGTCCCTTAGAGGAGGACAGGGAGCTGTCCCTGTTGGCAGCAGAGGAGAGGACTCGCAAGAATGGGTTTAAATTAAGGGTGGGAAGGTATCAGCTGGATATTAGAGAAAACCTTTTGACAGTCAGAGTTGTGCGACAGTGGAATCAGCTGCCTCGGGAGGTGGTGAGCTCCCCCTCACTGGCAGTCTTCACGCAGCAGCTGGACAAACCCTTGTCAGGGATGCTCTAGGCTGCTCCTACATTGAGCAAGGGGTGTGACTAGATGGCCTGTATGGCCCCTTCCAGCTCTGTGATTCTATGATTCTATAATGTGCCAAATGGAAATGTTCAGGAAGGGATATTTGTAAATAAAGGGTTTAGAACTGTAGTAGAATAGTCCAGGGGGAATGCTTTATAATGGAATAGGAATGTTGTTTAGTGCTGTGATTATTGTAGGTATTAGCTAGAGGTGTAAAATTTCTGAAAATTTTGAAGCTCCGAAAAAACCTCGTTTTTTCCAGTTTTTTTCGGGGGGAAATGGAAATTTTCGGAAAAATTGAAAAAAATGCTACATTAGCACTTCTTTTTTCTTTTCCAGATTGAAAGTCATTCTGTTACTTTAGGAACATAAAATATGACTGGACATTTTTACTTGGCATGAAATTATCACAACCAGCATATTTTAAAATATAGTGTATCCAAACAGTTATTACAAACAATTACAATACCCAGCCACATGCAAAAACAAAACTGAAACCTTTTTCTTTTCTTGTGACAATAGAACCTCCTAAAGGACGAAATGCATCTTGTTCTTGCATTGGAGAGTTCAGTTTGTAACCTAGGACTTGCTTGTCTTTTCTTTTTTCAATTTTTTCCAATTTTTCAGAAAAAAACCCAAAAAAGTCTTCAGAAATAAAATGGGGAAAAACTCCCCCCCCCCGAATGTTTCCGTTTTTTTCCCGGGCCTTCACATCTCTACTCACTAGGTGTCTGCTCTCTACTCTCTCTACTCACAAACCTCACTCTTAGACATTTTTTTTGGCCTCCCGAAAGGGATTTTTTAAATTGCATTTTCTAATA
>NW_015169324.1:0-34760 GCF_001447785.1 Gekko japonicus
TTCAAAAAGGGTGTGGACAGAACGGAGTGGATGCAGAGGAGACTGACGAGGACGGTCGGGGGCCTGGAGGCCAAGAAGCACTAGGAGGAAAGATTGAGGGATGTGGGAAGGTTCAGTCTGGAGAAGAGGAGGTGGGGGAGCAGGACGGCTCTCTTGACGTCTTCGAAGGGCTGTCACTTGGAGGAGGGCAGGGAGCTGTTCTTGTTAGCAGCGGAGGATAGGACTCACAATAATGGGTTTAAATTAAGGGTGGCAAGATACTGGCTGGATATTAGGAAAAACTTTTTTACAGTTAGAGTTGTGCAACAGTGGAATCCGCTGCCTAGGGAGGTGGTTTGCTCCCTCTCACTGGCAGTCTTTAAGCAGTGGCTGGACAAACACTTGTCAGGGATGCTCCAGGCTGATCCTGCATTGAGCAGGGGGTTGGACTAGATGGCTTGTATGGCTCCTTCCAACTCTGTGATTCTATGATTTGCAGTGTGATGTGGCTGTGAAGAAAGCTAGTGCAATCTTAGGATGCACTAACAGAAGCATCATGTGTCCAGATCAGGGGAGGTGGTTGTTCCGCTCTGTTCTGCTGTGGTCAGGCCTCACCTGGAATCCTGTGTCCAGTTTTGGGCACCACATTTGAGGAAGAATGTTGACAAGCTCGAGCGTGTCCAGAAGAGGGCAACCAGGATGGTGAGAGGGCTGGAATCCAAGTCTTATGAGGAAAGGCTGAAAGAGTTGGGTCTGTTTAGCCTGGGAAAGAGAAGGCTTAGAGGGGACATGATTGCAGTCTTCAAGTATCTGAAGGGTTGTCATATAGAAGATGGAGCAGGTCTATTCTCTCTTGCTCTGGATTGCAAGACTAGATCGAATGGGTGGGAATTACAAGGGCGTCGTTACTGGCTAAATATCAGGAGAGACTTCCTAACTGTAAGAGTGGTTGAGCAGTGGAACACAGTCTGCCTCGGGAGGCAGTGGAGGCTCCTTCGCTGGACGTTTTCAAGCGGAGGCTGGACGGCCATCTTTCGGGTATGTTGCAGGGCTGTCTTTCGGCTGTGCTCCTGCAGAGTGCAGGGGGTTGGACTAGATGACCTGCAAGATCCCTTCCAACTCTACATTATATGATTCTATGAAATTAAGGGCAGGAAGGTACTGGCTGGATATTCAGAACAATGTCTTGACAGTGAGAGTTCTGCCACAGTGGGATCGGCTGCCTGGGGAGGTGGTGTGAGCTCCCCCTCACTGGCCGTCTTCAAGCAGCATCTGGACAAACCCTGGTCAGGGATGCTCTAGAGCAGATCCTGCATTGAGCAGGGGGCTGAACTGGGTGGCCTGTGTGGCCCCCTTCCAGCTCTATGATTCTATGAGACCACCAAGGAAGTTGAGGGTCGCGACGCCGAGGCGGGCCATGGCAAACCACCTGCGTTCCTCTCTTGTCTTCGAACACCCTACAGGGTTGCCAGAAGTTGGCAGTGACAGGAATACAAGAGGACGTTGGTAGGCAGGGCTATTTTGGGGCCGGAACGCATAGGAATGGAGTTCCGGCTGGCTCCCGAGTTGGCCACGCCCAGCAGGAACTCATTAGCATAATAGGCCACACCCAACAGCAGAAACTCATTAGGACTGGCTACAATTAGGGGTGTGTGGCCTAACATGCAAAGGAGTTCCTGCTCCCAAAAAAATCCCTGGGTTTTGACAACAAACAAGGTAAAGAGAATAAGAAGCTGGGCGTGGCTGGATTCTGGTAACATGGGGTGTGTGGCCTAATATGCAAATGAGCTGTGATGTCAGGGGTGTGACCTAATATGCTAATGAGTTCCTGCTGTTGGGTATGGCAAATAAATAAATTATGCTGATGAGTTCCTGCTGGGCTTTTTCTACAAAAAACGCCCTGGTGGTAGGAATGAGATGGGCAGCCTGGGGTTTGCTAGTGTGGAGGTGGAAATGGCACAGTGTCTAAGCACTGGACTGTCGTGGCCGCTCCGGTTGGCCAGCCATTGCATGCAGCGGAGCGTAGACCTCTGAGAAGCCTCGTTGCAGAACTTTTGCTGGTAATCCATTCTTGGCCCTTTTCAACAATGGGGCAGGTGGAACCCTCTCTAGGCAAAAAAACTCTTTCTGGAGACCAGGTACTATGAGGAAAGGCTGAAGGAGCTGGGCGTGTCTAGCCTGGAGAGGAGACGACTGAGAGGTGATAGGATCACCATCTCCAAGGACTTGAAGGGCTGTCCTCTAGAGGACGGGGCGGAGCTGTTTTCTGTCGCCCCAGAAGGTCGGGACCAGAACCAACGGGTTGAAATGAAATCAGAAGAGTTTTCGGCAAAACATGATGAGGAAGAACTTCCTGACAGGCAGAGCAGGTTCTTCAGTGGAACAGGCTTCCTCGGGAGGTGGGGGGCTCTCCTTCTGTGGAGGTTTTGAAGCAGAGGCTAGGTGGCCATCTGACAGCAAGGCTGATTCTGTGAACTTGGGCAGATCGTGAGAGGGAGGGCAGGGAGGGTGGCCTCGTTTTAATCTTGTATTTATATTTGTAATTTGTATACCGAATGAACCTGGTGCCTTATGTGAGCCACCCTGAGCCCGTTCGCGGGGAGGGCGGGGTATAAATGTCATAAAATAAAAAATAGTTCTCGTGGCCCTTTCTTACATGCCCAGGGAAATGCTGATCGCCGCTTTGGGGTCAGGAAGGAGTTTTTCTCCGGGCCAGTTTGGTCGGGGATCCTGGAGATTTTGTTGTTATTGTTGTTCTGGCATGGAACAGCAGTCAGTGGGGGTGGGGGGCAGTGTTCCCTCTAAGCTGAGTTAGTGTGAGCTAGTGCACCGTCTTTTAGCCTCCAGCTCACAGATTTTTGCCTTAGCGCAGGGAGGATGGCTCCAGGGCAAACTAATATATGCAGTAGCCACATCGCTCGCTCGCAACTTTAATGCCAGTAGCTCACAAAGTAGAATCTTTGCTCACCAGACTCCACAGCTTAGAGGGAGCATTGGTGGACAGTGTGGCATTATACCTTGCTGAGGTCCCCCCCTTCCCCAAACACCAGTCTCCTCAAGCTCCCCTCCCCAAACCCCACCCTCCTCATGTGCCACCCCCAAATCTCCAGGAATTTTCCAACCTGGAGTTGGCAACCCTCATGGTTATTACATATTACATGATTGTAATAATAACTGCTATAGTCACAGCAATGAAAAATGAGGGCACCTACACTGTAAACACTTGTCTATGTGCCTCATGAGGGTTAGAGATAGAAATGGTTATTGACCATGTCATGATCCTAGGCCTAAGGCTAAAGACTAAGCAGGCTGTAGGCCTCAAGGAGGAAGCCTCTGAGGCCTCCTGTAAAGGTTTGCAAGAGGACTAATTTCCCAGGCACCCTCTGAGCAATTGTGATTGGCAGGGCTATTTCTGGGCAGGAACGCACAGGAACGGAGTTCCGGCTGGCTCCCGAGTTGGCCACGCCCAGCAGGAACTCATTAGCATAATAGGCCACACCCAACAGCAGGAACTCATTAGGATTGGCTACATTAGGGGTGTGTGGCCTAACATGCAAAGGAGTCCCTGCTACAAAAAAAGGCCCTGGGTTTTGACAACAAACAAGGTAAACAGAATAACAAGCAAAAGGTGGGTGTGGCTGGATGCCAAATCACTCGCTCACATCTTTAATGGCAGTAGCTTGCAAAGTAGAATTTTTGGTCACAAGACCCCACAGCTTAGAGGGAGCATTGGCGGTGGTGGGGAGGTATTTGTGAACTTCCTGCAGTGTGCAGGGGTTGGACTAGATGACCCTGGAGGTCCCTTCCAGTTCTATGAGTCTACTGTATGAGATCCTTCTAAGTCAAGGATACCAGGGACTGAACCTGAGACCTCCTGCATGCGACTCTCCCTGATTCACTGCTTCCAGCGGGGGATTGGATGAGGGAGCGCCCATTAAAATACCTGCACGCAAAGCTGCCTCTTCGTATAGTCATCATCCCTACTGTCCTTGTCAGGAAGGAGCTCGGCTCAGATGCACCCACCACCCCTAGGCTTGGAAGCTGCAAATTGCAAGTCATCGCTTAACGCCCCGCAGCTTCCCTCTGCCAGGGACGGCCTCGTCGCTGAACGGCTCACGCATCATCATGCCAGACAGGCCGGCATTGGGAGCATACGGTCCCAGGTTACTGATGCAAGGGAAGACGATCCGTAGCTGTGTATGTGATGGTACTCACCGGTATTGAGTGCTGGCACCTTTCTCCGGGGGCTCTCCCAAGTGTGAAAGGCGGGGGAATTGGTAGGAAACCGATAGAAACATGACACAGGAGGAAAAGGCCGACTCAAAAAAAATGGCTTCCAGAAAAACATCACGGTAAAAAGTGGTATCGAAAGAACCAGGGGGGGAAAAAAGAAGGGAAATCAAAAACCTGAAGTGAAAGCTAAAGGGATAAAAATGCATGCAGAAATCAGGGGATAAACTGAAGCAGCAGGGGTCCTTTCCTAGAAAAAGAGGTGCAGGAGATCATTAACATAACTCATTAGCATAACTTATTTGCATATGCCACACCCCTTGACATCACCGGAAGTGTGTCAGAAGGCAACACCCACCGTTCAGGCTCCACTGGACTGTTTTGGATTGCTAGCTATTGGGGGGGGGGGACGTGCAGATCTGTTCTCGCAGAGGAAGGAGAGCTTGTACCTGAATAAAACTTGGTCTTCAAGGTGCCACTGGACTGTTTAGCGTCGGGGGACTGGGGGGGGGGCTTTGCAGCTTACCTGGCTGCTTCTTGCTCTGACTGAGGGCTGCTGGGAGCAGGGGGCGGGGCTTGTTACATGTTCCCACCCCCTGGGCTCTTTACTGCCGGAGCTCCGCTCCTGTGTGCTCTTGCAGGAAATTTATTTATTTATTTATACCTCTGTGACCCCTGTGAAGCAGTATGGGGCCAGAACCAATGAGGGGGGGGGAAACCATGCGGGAAAGCTGCAAGTCTAACACTGTACCTCAGCTGTGGTCTATGATTACCTTTCATTACACCGTGGCAGATGCCCTTTAAGTTAGAATTTCGTAATAACTTCCATCCATCATGCATGCAGTTTCTCAGGGAATGAAATCCTGCCTTCTGTCTTCCCGGTGGTCCTCAGGGACCTATGAATGAGCTGCTTTCTGCCTAAGGTTGCCAGCCTCCTGGTGGAACCAGGAAACCTGGAGTTCTCCTGGGATTACCCTTAATCTCCAGACCACAGAGATCAGCTCCCCTGGAGGAAATGGCTGGTTTGGAGGGCGGATTTGATGGCATTACACGCCTCTGGGAGAGCCAGTCTGGTGTCGTGGTTAAGAGCGCGGACTCTAATCTGGGAGAACCGGGTTTGATGCCCCACTCCTCCACTTGCACCTGTTTGGATGACCTTGGGCAAGCCGTAGTTCTCATAAGAGCTCTCTCAGCCCCACCTTCCCTCAATGTTCCCTCTAAGCTGTGGAGTCATGTGAGCAAAAACTCTACTTTGTGAGCTACTGGCATTAAAGTTGTGAGCGAGCCATTTGGCTGCTGCATTAAATTGGTTTGCTCTGGAGCAGTGTTCCCTCTAAGCTGAGTTAGTGTGAGCTAGCTCACAGTTTTTTAGCCTCCGGCTCACACATTTTTGTCTTAGCTCAGGAAGGAGGGCTCCAGAGCAAACTGATTTATGCAGCAGCCAAAACCGCCTGCTCACAGTTTTAATGCCAGTAGCTTACAAAGTTGAATTTTTGCTCACTAGACTCCACAGCTTAGAGGGAACATTGCTCTGTAGCCATCCTTCCTGAGATAAAACAAAATGTGTGAGCCGGAGGCTAAAAAATGGTGAGCTAGCTCACACTAACTCAGCTTAGAGGGAACAGTGCTCACAGGGTATCTGTTGTGGATCAGTTTCTGTCAAGAGTTCTCTCAGCACCACCTACCTCACAGGGTGTCTGTTGTGGGGAGGGGAAGGGAAAGGGGTTTGTAAGCCGCTCTGAGACTCCTTTGGGTAGTGGAGGGCGGGGTATAAACCCAATCTCTTCTAGTTTGCTCTGGAGCCCTCCTCCCTGAGCTAAGACAAAAATGTGTGAGCTGGAGGCTAAAAAACGGTGCGCTAGCTCACATTAACTCAGCTTAGAGGGAACACTGCCCCCCACCCCCACTGACTGCTGTTCCAACAACAACAAAAAACCCTCCAGGATCCCCGGCCAAACTGGCCTGGAGAAAAACTGCTTCCTGACCCCAAAGTGGCGATCAGCATTTCCCTGGGCATGTAAGAAAGGGTCACAAGAACTAAGCCACCCTTCCTGCCCTCCCTCCTCCACTGAGGTCCCACCCAGCCCCTCCCCTTGCTCCACCCCCAAAATTCCAGGTATTTCCTGACTCGGAGTTGGCAACCCTGTTTTCAAACTGCCGCACGACACAGCTCGATGTGTGATTGTTTAATTCTCGCATTTCTTGCAGTTTGGACAATGCACCGGTGGCGAGCATGCATGTTTTGGCAGTGAAGCCAGGTGTGAGATGCTGTTTTTGTTCTAAACGCACTTTCTTAGGGCGCTTATTTACAGCTGCTCTTTGTCACTGTTTGTCTGTTGCAGGCCTTCCTCACTTGTGACCCATCGAGCCAAATGCAGCCCGCCAGCCATGTTGTAGCCTGCCAAGTGCTTGACAACCCGCCTGTCGCAGTCCCAGGCAAGTTTACCAAGCCCCCGGTGGGCCGCCATGACATGGTTAGTGGGCTGTGTTTAGTTTGGGACTCAATTTGTGCAGGCTTCGGCTGTCAACCGCCTCCTGAGGACGACAGCATTTACAGAATGCCTTGAGAATATCTGAAGTGCTTCCTTGGTATTCTGAGAGCCAGTTTGGTGTTGTGGTGAAGTGCACGGACTCCAAGCTGGGAGAACCGGGTTTGATTCCCCACTCCTCCTCCACTTGCACCTGCTGGATGACCTTGGGCAAGCCATAGTCCGGTCAGAGCTGTTCTTGAAAAAGAGCAGTTTCTGTCAAGAGTTCTCTCAGCCCCACCTACCTCACAGGGTGTCTGTTGTGGGGAGGGGAAGGGAAAGGGGTTTGTAAGCCGCTCTGAGACTCCTTTGGGTAGTGAAGGGGTGGGGTATGAATCCAATCTCTTCTTCAGTCAGTTTGGTGTCGTGGTTAAGTGCGCGGACTCTAATCTGGGAGAACCGGGTTTGATTCCCCACTCCTCCTCCACTTGCACCTGCTGGATGACCTTGGGCAAGCCGTAGTTCTGACAAGAGCTGTTCCTTAGAAAGAGTACTTTCTGTCAAGAGCTCTCTCAGCCCCACCTACCTCACAGGGTGTCTGTTGTGGGGAGAGGAAGGGGAAGGAGTTCGTAAGCCGCTCTGAGACTCCTTTGGGTAGTGAAGGGTGAGGTATAAATCCAACCTCTTCTTCAGTCAGCTTGGTGTCGTGGTTAAGTGCGCGGACTCTAATCTGGGAGAACCGGGTTTGATTCCCCACTCCTCCTCCACTTGCACCTGCTGGATGACCTTGGGCAAGCCGTCCCCTTCCTTTTCCTCTCAATTGCAGTCAATCACAGTCAAACAATGCCCTTTCCTCTCTCAAGCAGCCAGGAATCTGCAAAAACTCCAAGCGCTTCCACACACTCCCAGACCAGTTCTCCCACCAAAATCCTCAGCTGGATCCTCTCCGCTGAAAGCAAATAAAAAACCACTCACCCTTCTGTCTCCTGCTCCTGTTCCTGCTCAGAGCTCAGCTGGGTCTCCTCTGCCTCTGGCCAGGTGTTTCCTTAAATAGAGGCCTCCCCCAGCAGAGTGCTGGCAGCAGCTATTCAAATGCACCCAGGCACTCAATCACATGCAAAACAATGCCCCTTCCTTTTCCTCTCAATTGCAGTCAATCACAGTCAAACAATGCCCTTTCCTCTCTCAAGCAGCCAGGAATCTGCAAAAACTCCAAGCGCTTCCACACACTCCCAGACCAGTTCTCCCACCAAAATCCTCAGCTGGATCCTCTCCGCTGAAAGCAAATAAAAAACCACTCACCCTTCTGTCTCCTGCTCCTGTTCCTGCTCAGAGCTCAGCTGGGTCTCCTCTGCCTCTGGCCAGGTGTTTCCTTAAATAGAGGCCTCCCCCAGCAGAGTGCTGGCAGCAGCTATTCAAATGCACCCAGGCACTCAATCACATGCAAAACAATGCCCCTTCCTTTTCCTCTCAATTGCAGTCAATCACAGTCAAACAATGCCCTTTCCTCTCTCAAGCAGCCAGGAATCTGCAAAAACTCCAAGCGCTTCCACACACTCCCAGACCAGTTCTCCCACCAAAATCCTCAGCTGGATCCTCTCCGCTGAAAGCAAATAAAAAACCACTCACCCTTCTGTCTCCTGCTCCTGTTCCTGCTCAGAGCTCAGCTGGGTCTCCTCTGCCTCTGGCCAGGTGTTTCCTTAAATAGAGGCCTCCCCCAGCAGAGTGCTGGCAGCAGCTATTCAAATGCACCCAGGCACTCAATCACATGCAAAACAATGCCCCTTCCTTTTCCTCTCAATTGCAGTCAATCACAGTCAAACAATGCCCTTTCCTCTCTCAAGCAGCCAGGAATCTGCAAAAACTCCAAGCGCTTCCACACACTCCCAGACCAGTTCTCCCACCAAAATCCTCAGCTGGATCCTCTCCGCTGAAAGCAAATAAAAAACCACTCACCCTTCTGTCTCCTGCTCCTGTTCCTGCTCAGAGCTCAGCTGGGTCTCCTCTGCCTCTGGCCAGGTGTTTCCTTAAATAGAGGCCTCCCCCAGCAGAGTGCTGGCAGCAGCTATTCAAATGCACCCAGGCACTCAATCACATGCAAAACAATGCCCCTTCCTTTTCCTCTCAATTGCAGTCAATCACAGTCAAACAATGCCCTTTCCTCTCTCAAGCAGCCAGGAATCTGCAAAAACTCCAAGCGCTTCCACACACTCCCAGACCAGTTCTCCCACCAAAATCCTCAGCTGGATCCTCTCCGCTGAAAGCAAATAAAAAACCACTCACCCTTCTGTCTCCTGCTCCTGTTCCTGCTCAGAGCTCAGCTGGGTCTCCTCTGCCTCTGGCCAGGTGTTTCCTTAAATAGAGGCCTCCCCCAGCAGAGTGCTGGCAGCAGCTATTCAAATGCACCCAGGCACTCAATCACATGCAAAACAATGCCCCTTCCTTTTCCTCTCAATTGCAGTCAATCACAGTCAAACAATGCCCTTTCCTCTCTCAAGCAGCCAGGAATCTGCAAAAACTCCAAGCGCTTCCACACACTCCCAGACCAGTTCTCCCACCAAAATCCTCAGCTGGATCCTCTCCGCTGAAAGCAAATAAAAAACCACTCACCCTTCTGTCTCCTGCTCCTGTTCCTGCTCAGAGCTCAGCTGGGTCTCCTCTGCCTCTGGCCAGGTGTTTCCTTAAATAGAGGCCTCCCCCAGCAGAGTGCTGGCAGCAGCTATTCAAATGCACCCAGGCACTCAATCACATGCAAAACAATGCCCCTTCCTTTTCCTCTCAATTGCAGTCAATCACAGTCAAACAATGCCCTTTCCTCTCTCAAGCAGCCAGGAATCTGCAAAAACTCCAAGCGCTTCCACACACTCCCAGACCAGTTCTCCCACCAAAATCCTCAGCTGGATCCTCTCCGCTGAAAGCAAATAAAAAACCACTCACCCTTCTGTCTCCTGCTCCTGTTCCTGCTCAGAGCTCAGCTGGGTCTCCTCTGCCTCTGGCCAGGTGTTTCCTTAAATAGAGGCCTCCCCCAGCAGAGTGCTGGCAGCAGCTATTCAAATGCACCCAGGCACTCAATCACATGCAAAACAATGCCCCTTCCTTTTCCTCTCAATTGCAGTCAATCACAGTCAAACAATGCCCTTTCCTCTCTCAAGCAGCCAGGAATCTGCAAAAACTCCAAGCGCTTCCACACACTCCCAGACCAGTTCTCCCACCAAAATCCTCAGCTGGATCCTCTCCGCTGAAAGCAAATAAAAAACCACTCACCCCTCTGTCTCCTGCTCCTGCTCCTGCTCAGAGCTCAGCTGGGTCTCCTCTGCCTCTGGCCAGGTGTTTCCTTAAATAGAGGCCTCCCCCAGCAGAGTGCTGGCAGCAGCTATTCAAATGCACCCAGGCACTCAATCACATGCAAAACAATGCCCCTTCCTTTTCCTCTCAATTGCAGTCAATCACAGTCAAACAATGCCCTTTCCTCTCTCAAGCAGCCAGGAATCTGCAAAAACTCCAAGCGCTTCCACACACTCCCAGACCAGTTCTCCCACCAAAATCCTCAGCTGGATCCTCTCCGCTGAAAGCAAATAAAAAACCACTCACCCCTCTGTCTCCTGCTCCTGCTCCTGCTCAGAGCTCAGCTGGGTCTCCTCTGCCTCTGGCCAGGTGTTTCCTTAAATAGAGGCCTCCCCCAGCAGAGTGCTGGCAGCAGCTATTCAAATGCACCCAGGCACTCAATCACATGCAAAACAATGCCCCTTCCTTTTCCTCTCAATTGCAGTCAATCACAGTCAAACAATGCCCTTTCCTCTCTCAAGCAGCCAGGAATCTGCAAAAACTCCAAGCGCTTCCACACACTCCCAGACCAGTTCTCCCACCAAAATCCTCAGCTGGATCCTCTCCGCTGAAAGCAAATAAAAAACCACTCACCCCTCTGTCTCCTGCTCCTGCTCCTGCTCAGAGCTCAGCTGGGATTGGATTGTAAGTGTTCAGTAACTTCAGTAATTCAGGTCAGGTTGTGACCAGTGTTCCCTCTAAGCTGAGTTAGTGTGAGCTAGCTCACAGTTTTTTAGCCTCCGGTTCACACATTTTTGTCTTAGCTCAGGAAGGAGGGCTCCAGAGCAAACTAATTTAGGAAGTAGCCAAATTACTGACTCACAGCTTTAATGCCCAGGAGCTCACAAAGCAGAATTTTTGCTCACAAGACTCCACAGCTTAGAGGGAGCATTGGTTGCTACCTCCATTTCTTTTTATTATTGTTCATTTTAAAGTTATAACATGCTGGGCGAAGCATAAATAGGGATATATGCCTTATCTAGGAGCTGCGGTGGCTCAAGTGGTTAAGACGCTGAACTGCAGGCTGTGGAAGGTCAGTAGTTCAGCACTTCGAGACCCGAATGTGCCGCATGATGGAGTGAGCTCCCATCTCTAGTTCCAGCTCCTGCCAACCTAGCAGTTCGAAAGCAAGAAATTGCAAGTAGATAAATAGGTACCACTTCGGTGGGAAGGCAACAGCGTTCCGTGCGCCTTGGTGTTTAGTAATGCCGGCCACATGACCACGGAAACGTCTTCGGACAGCGCTGGCTCTTTGGCTTTGAAACGGAGATGAGCACCGCAACCCTAGAGTCAGATTCGACTGGCTTTCGAGCAAGGGAAACCTTTACCTTGATGCCTTATCTACTAGCTAGTCGGATTCGACTGGCTTTCGAGCAAGGGAACCTTTACCTTTACCTTGATGCCTTATCTACTAGCTAGTCGGATTCGACTGGCTTTCAAGCAAGGGAACCTTTACCTTTATGCCTTATCTACTAGCTAAATGCCCCTCAAATGGCAGTTAAATGCATGGACTAACTTCACTGGCTTGGTACCCACATTTGCCACATTTGTTTTTGGCTCTTTGCTTCCAGGTTAATCACAGCTTTGCTGTTCTTTTGTCTGAAGTGTATTGGTTGCTAGGCATATGATGATTACAGGGATTGGTATAGTAGCCGTCGAAGTCACAAAGGCTCTCATGTCTCTCTGAGCCGAGGGAAAGTGACGCTGTTGCCTTCTGCAGTTCCTAACTGGGGGTGGACTTTGGGGGTCGCTCAAGGCAAAAGAGGTCGGGATGCTGAAATCTTCATTCCAACCTTTTTACTTTCCCCTCCTCCTCAGCATTCACCCTTGTTCCGCCTGCAAAGAGATTAAAGAGAAGGAGATCGATAGACTCACAGAATTTCATGGGACGTTATCCTGTTGATATAATCAGATCCGGCACTAAACTGTTCAGATCTGTTATACATCTGCTTAATCGCTAATAGGTCTAAAACGGATTCACGTCTCTTAAACCCTCCGTATGTTTAATCCGTCTCTGGAGCCTGGTGCCTGTGGCGAAATAAAACCTAGCATTATCAAAAAAATAATTGTCCAGGTTTCCCGATTTCCTGTTGACTTTGTTTGTAGCTGATCAGGAAACCGCTGATTCTTCTTCTGTGGTTTCTGCATAAACTGGTCGTCCCTCGCAAAATAGAATACGTTTAAAGGGAATATCCCCCTAGCAGTGAGATGTTCCCCTTGTCGTTTTTACGAATTGACATCTCTCCTTAAAAGCCTCAGCAGAGAGATCGGACGAGACCCGAATGTGAATCTGATTAATTAAAATATCAGGTTTCTGCTATATTAGCTGTTGAATTGGCTTCTTTTAAGTCCCTTACATAATTTGATGGGGAAAATAGCACCCAGATCTCTGTCACTTTGCTGGCGAATTTGCTGTCAGATGAAAATCAATCTACCTCTAAAGCTGTTGCCAAATTCTGTACCGCTTGCTGTTCTATTCGAAAATCCCGCTAAATCACATGTTACTTCTAAGCCGATCGGCTGACCTATATTTTATGAAATATCTGTTTGTTGCTACTTTATTTTTAATGTATTTTTATATATCCTTTGTATTTATTCTAGCTGTTTTATTGATGTAGTCAGTACCATTTTCTAACGTCAGTGTGGTTTTCTTGATTTACTGGCTTGGTGCCGTAATAAACTATACAATACACTGACCAGAAAGTGTTTAACCCAGTGAAAGAAAGGAAAATATGTATGGGAGGATAGAAGCCATGAGGAGGACGGGGGACTTGCAGAGGGAAAGGGGCCATGGTGGGTGCAAAGTTAATTGCTTCCCCTCCCCCTATCGGCCACAGTGTTATGTATTGAGATGTATATAACTGCCTTGTGAACTGTGCCATTGAGATGCCATGTTAAGCTTCGCCCTGGGCTAGGATCCTAATGTAACCAATAGGAGCCCTAGCCCAGAATATGTTTGCCAATCACCGTGCAGAGCGGGATCGCTTGTGATTGGTCCTTATTGCTTCAACCTCATAGGTTGCTTATTGTACAGTGGGTGTGGCTACATTAGCCGGGAATGTTTAAATATAGAGCAGCCAGTGTATGTGTTGGTTCGAATGATGGGTTCTGGCTGGCGATCGTTGTACCGTGTTCGGAGAAGTAACAGAGCTGAAGAATAAACCGCATTCTTGCTGAATCACTCTCCGACTTCTTTGTTAAGCGCACGACTTAACAATTGGCGACGAGGATGGGATACTAGTGCGGGTAGGCAGCCCCGCTAGAGCAGACCCCATGTCGGACAACGAGGAACTCGCCGAGGCCGGCCAGCCACAGGCTCCACCCGCTCTGGTGCCCCCTCCTGTGCGCATAACGATGGCCGCGAGCAGCCAGAAGTTCGAATGCTTCGACCCGACTACTGAAGACTGGGACTCTTACCTCACAAGGTTTGAGTTCCATCTGGAGGCGAATGACATCACGACGGAGGAGAAGAAGAGGGCGACTCTACTCAGCTCGTGTGGAAAGAGCGTTTTTGACATCGCCCGGTCACTGGTGGCACCAGATGACCTCAAAACCGTATCCTTTGAAAGCTTGACAGACAAGCTGAAATCACATTTCTCTCCACAGCCGTCGGAAATCGCCTGCAGGCACGCTTTTTACAAGCGGGGCCAGAACGCAAATGAGTCCATAGCTGAGTACGTTGCAGCTCTTCGCAAGGCAGCACGGCCTTGCAACTTCGCGAATGTGGAGGAGGCCCTCCGAGATCGCCTCGTTTGTGGTCTGAGAGACGAGCGACTGCAGCAACGCTTGTTCGCAAGAACTACACTAACGTGGGCCATCGCCTATGCCGAGGCTGTCGCCGCGGAAGCTGCTGACAGGTCAACCAGGGAAGTGAGACAACGGGTCGCCACAGCTGATCAACGCGTCCACCAGCAGAGGGCTAACGACGCAAGCAGCGACTCCGATGATGACGTCTGCAAAGTGAAGGCGGGAACGTCCAAGCGGACCCAACGGAAGCCTGCCGAGTGTACAGCATGCGACGGTTGCGGCGGGAAACATCGGCGCGAGCGTTGCTGGGCGAGAGACCTCGACTGCCGGAAGTGCGGAAAGCGGGGGCATGTTGCCCGGGTATGCAGAGCCGCAAACAAGTCTTCACCAGCTTCATCTCCCCGCCGGCACCAACGTCCCCGAGCCGCACCGAAAGAAGACACCCGCCAGATGACAGGGAGCCTGTCGTCAGAAGCCACAGCCACCGTCCTAAGCACCGAGAGCCGACAAAAGATCCACGTCGTTCTCCATCTCGACGGCGCACCGTGTGAGATGGAAGTGGATTCCGGGTCGGCGGTAACCGTTTTGTCTACGCAGACGTGGCACAAGCTGTTCCCAACACGAAGTCGGCGGAGGTTGCGAGCTGCGGACATCCGATTGTCCGATTTTCAGGGAAATCGAATCCCTCTGGCGGGGAGGGATACGTTCACAGTTAATTTCAAAGGGAAAGGTGCTGTGCTTTCATGTTTGATCGCTGAGGGAAACCGTACCAACCTGCTCGGGTTGGACTGGTTTGAGCCTCTGGGTATTGCTGTTGTGGGAGTTAATAACGTTGTGGAAAATAAATGGGCTGTATTATATGCTGAATTTCCTGAAGTGTTTGGGGGCGGATTGGGAAAGTATAATGGTCCCCCAGTGTCTTTTGAGTTGGATCCTGCTATACGCCCTATACGCCTAAAATACAGGAAAGTGCCCATTCCGTTCAAGGCAAAGATCGAGGCTGAACTCGATAAGCTACTTGAACAAGGGGTGTTGGAACCAGTTCCTTGTAGTAAATGGGAAACCCCCATTGTTACTCCAATTAAACCCGATGGGTCAATACGAATTTGCGCTGACTACAAGTGCACGATTAACAAAGCCTTGCAGCAGCATTCGTACCCTGTACCAGTCATTAGCCACGTACTGGCATCACTGGGAGGAGGGAAGGTATTCGCCAAACTCGACCTGGCCCAAGCGTACCAACAACTCCCCGTGACCAAAGAGGCGGCTGACGCCCAGACCATCGTAACGCATAGGGGGGCGTTTAGAGTAAATCGACTCCAATTCGGAGTGAATGTTGCGCCGGGGATTTTTCAGAGCCTCATGGAGGGGTTGTTGAGGGGGGTGCCGGGCACGGTGCCCTATTTTGACGATGTCTTAATAGCGGGCAAATCTGATGACGAGCTGCTGTGCCGAGTGCGGGAGGTGCTCAAACGTTTTTCTGATGCGGGCCTGAAGGTAAAAAAGTCGAAGTGCCTGGTGGGAGTCCCGAGTGTGGAGTTCTTGGGGTTCCGGGTGGATGAGTTTGGGGTCCATCCTACTAACGATAAGGTCTCCGCAATCCAGAATGCCCCACGGCCACAAGGGAAGAAGGAGTTACAGTCCTTCCTAGGACTCCTTAATTTTTATCACGCCTTCTTGCCCCACAAGGCGTCGATTGCGGCCCCATTGCACAACCTGCTGCATAAAGACACAAAATGGAGGTGGGGTCCAGAGCATGAGCGGGCATTCGATGGGGTGAAAAAATTGTTGTCGTCTGATGCAGTGTTAACACATTATGATGAGGACAAACTGCTTGTGTTAGCTGCTGATGCGTCCCCATTTGGGGTGGGAGCTGTGCTGAGCCACGTAATGCCCGACGGGCGGGAAGCCCCTATCGCCTTTTATTCCAAGTCGCTAACAGCAGCGGAAAGAAACTACGCGCAGATTGACAAAGAGGCTTTGGCGCTAGTTTCCGCTGTTAAGAAGTTTCATGACTTTTTGTTTGGACGGAGATTCATACTGGTGACAGACCACAAGCCCCTGCTAGGGATTTTTGCCCAGGACCGGCAACTCCCTGATGTTATGTCCGCACGCATGTTGCGGTGGGCTTTGTTCCTCTCAGCCTACGAGTTCGACCTGGAGCACAGGCCGGGTAAGGCCATTGGACACGCTGATGCGCTCAGCCGCTGCCCTCTGCCCGGCCAGGACTTGGACCCTGCTCCTACTTGCTCCATTCTAGCTATCGAGGAACTGCCGGAGGCACCTGTGTCTGCTAAGGACATTGCTGCTGCGACAGCAAAAGACTCTGTGCTCAGTCGTGTTATTAACTGGGTGTGGAGGGGGTGGCCGGCAGGAACGTTGGAGCCGGAGTTCAAACCGTACAAAACGCGGGAAAGCGAAATGTCGGTATCAAAGGGCTGTTTGCTGTGGGGGAACAGAGTGATTGTACCGCAACGCTGGCGCGAAAAAGTGCTGAAATCACTACACGAGGGCCATCCCGGCATGGTGCATATGAAGGCTCTGGCCCGGGGATATGTATGGTGGCCTGGGATGGATGCTGACATTGAAGAGTGGGTACGGGGGTGTACGCCATGCCAGCAGGCGAGACCCGAACCGCCAACCGCCTTCCCACAGAAATGGGAATCGGCGGGAAAGCCTTGGTCGAGGCTGCACATAGATTTGGCGGGCCCAGTACAGGGTCAAATGTTTTTGATTGTGGTGGACTCTTTTTCGAAATGGTTGGAAGTGGCGCCAATGTCTACCACCACTTCCACTGCTGTTATAAATGTGTTGCGCCGCTTAATTGCCACGCATGGGTTGCCTGATGTCCTGGTAAGCGATAACGGCGCTCAGTTCGTGTCGCAAGAGTTTGCTCAATTCCTGGCTAACAATGGCATCAGGCAAATTACGTCTGCCCCGTTCCACCCAGCATCGAACGGGCAGGCAGAGCGAATGGTCCGCACGACCAAGGATGCGCTTGCCAAGCTAACATCCGGGGATTGGGGAGTGAAACTAGCGTCATTCCTTCTACGGCAACACGTAACGCCGTGCTCTGCCACAGGCCGCAGCCCGGCCGAACTATTGATGGGGCGACGCCTAGCGTCTTTGCTGGATAGGCTGCATCCAGACCTCAACGACTTGAGGCCCCAGCAGCAGAGTGTTCCCAATAAGGTCCGCACATACGAGTGCGGAGATACTGTGTTCGCCAAGAACTATGCTGGGGGACATTCGTGGCTTCCAGCCACTGTAACTGAGGTAGTGGGTTCCCGCATGTATGTAGTCCAGCTTGCGGACGGGCGCAAATGGAGGCGACATGTGGACCAGTTGAGGCAGCGGTGGGCGACTGGCCGCCCCACCTCGCAACCTGCCGAGCTACCTGATTCCGAGGACCTTCCACAACCTCTTCCGGAGGTGAGTTCTGATGTGCCCGAGGGCCCCAGTACTGTCCGCGAGCCAGGGCAGACCCCTACTCAAAGACCCATTGCTAGTGATGGAAGTGCTCCTGACTCTGAGGTCCCAGAGTCGTGCAATACTCCCCAGAATGAAAGGTGCCCTGAACCTGTACAGCTACGCAGGTCTCAGAGATCGCGCAGAGCGCCAATGTACCTAAGCGATTATGATTGTACATAGTGTTTTTGCTTAGGGGGGAGGGATTTGTTATGTATTGAGATGTATATAACTGCCTTGTGAACTGTGCCATTGAGATGCCATGTTAAGCTTCGCCCTGGGCTAGGATCCTAATGTAACCAATAGGAGCCCTAGCCCAGAATATGTTTGCCAATCACCGTGCAGAGCGGGATCGCTTGTGATTGGTCCTTATTGCTTCAACCTCATAGGTTGCTTATTGTACAGTGGGTGTGGCTACATTAGCCGGGAATGTTTAAATATAGAGCAGCCAGTGTATGTGTTGGTTCGAATGATGGGTTCTGGCTGGCGATCGTTGTACCGTGTTCGGAGAAGTAACAGAGCTGAAGAATAAACCGCATTCTTGCTGAATCACTCTCCGACTTCTTTGTTAAGCGCACGACTTAACACACAGCTCCACTGCAAGCGCTCCCCCCCCTCCCGTTATTCCTTTGTAGAGTAGAAACAGGAAGTAAGGCTCCAGTAGGAAAGCTCCTGATGTGAAATTGACATTTTTTTTAAATGCCCATCACTCCACCAGCCATGGGGCCTCTTCACACATCACGCAGGCATGCGGGGCTTTTCTGGTAGAAAAAGCGCAGCAGGAACTCATTAGCATAACAGGCCACACCCAACAGCAGCAACTCATTCGCATATTAGGCCACACCTTGACTGCACAGCTCATTAGCATATTAGGCGACACCCCCATGCCTTCCCTTGGCTTGCCCAGGAAGGCACAGGGAGGCATTTAAATGCCTCCCCGATCCTTCCAGGGGACCCCCCCCCGGGCCCGTCTGCCTCGGAGTCACCGGGGGGAGGCATCGCTCTCCAGGCCTTCCCTTTGTAGCCAGGCACGCAGAGGTTTTGGCTGCAGTGGGCGTGGCCAACTCTGAAGCCCGCCGGAACTCCGTTCATAAGAACATAAGAACATAACAGATGCCAATGTTGGATCAGGCCAAAGGCCCATCCAGTCCAACACTCTGTATCACACAGTGGCCAGAAATACCAGGTGCCATCAGGAGGTCCACCAGTGGGGCCAGGACATTAGAAGCCATCCCACTGTTGACCCCCCCAAGCACCAAGATGACAGAGCATCACTTGCCCCAGAGTCCCTATCTATACCTTGTGGCTAATAGCCACTGATGGACCTCTGCTCCATAGGCTTATCTAATTCCCTTTGCTTATGCTTATCTAATTCCCTTTACTTATCTAATTCCCTAATGCTTGTAGCCGCCACCACTTCCTGTTGCAGTGAATTCCAAGTGTTAATCACTCTTTGGGTGAAGAAGTACTTCCTTTTATCCGTTCTAACCCGACCGCTCAGCAATTTCATGGAGTGCCCACGAGTTCTCATATTGTGAGAAAGAGAGAAAAGTACCTTTCTCGACCTGCTCTATCCCATGCATCATCTTATAAACCTCGATCACGTCACCCCTCAGTCGTCGTTTCTCCAAGCTAAAGAGCCCTAAGCGCCTTAACCTTTCCTCATAGGGAAAGTGTTCCAACCCTTTTATCATTCGAGTTCCTGTGCGTTCCTGCCCCAAAATAGCCCTGCTTGCATGTAGAGGTTACCGGTGCAGCCCCTGAGCTTCAGTTTGATCATTGCTGTATGAATATAGCTGACCGGCCGTAGAAGAACTGGAATTCAGTCCCGTAGCACCTGGGAGACCGACGAGCTTTCCGGATTGTGAGCTTTGGAGGGTCGAAGCTCCCTTCATCAGATATGAGTCAGACTGGAGGTCCCAGAGTCCTCGTATCCCAGTCTGGTACTGGGAGGGGTGTTGCAAAGACAGGACTGAGGATGCAGAGGCAGGAGGCAGGATGATGTCTGAATGTCTCCCTCGTCACCTATGCGCTGGTGGAGGTCAGTCTTTATCATTCCAGAAATGTATAGAATCATAGAGGAGAAGAAGACGAGATTGGATTTATATCCCGCCTTTGGCTACCCAAGGGAGTCTCAGAGCGGCTGACTAACTCCTTTCCCTCCCCCTCCCCACAACAGACACCCTGTGAGGTGGGTGGGGCTGAGAGAACTCTGACAGAAACTGCTCTTTTTTCAAGAATAGCTCTTATCAGAACTACAGCTTGCCCAAGGTCATCCAGCCAGGTGCAAGGGGAGGAGTGGGGAATCAAACCCGGTTCTCCCAGATTAGAGTCCACATACTTAACCACAACACCAAACTGCCTACACCAAACTAGAAGAGATTGGACCCCGCCCTTCACTCAGAGTCTCAGAGTGGCTTACAAACTCCTTTTCCTTCCCCTCCCCACCACAGACACCTTGTGAGGTCGGTGGGGCTGAGAGAGCTCTTGACAGAAACTGCTCTTTTCAAGAACAGCTCTTATCAGAACTATGGCTTTCCCAAAGTCATCCAGCAGCTGCAAGTGGAGGAGTGGGTATTCAAACCCAGCTCTCCCAGATTAGTGTCTGCGCACTTAACCACTGCACCAAACTGGCTCTGGAAGGGACCTCCAGGGTCATCTAGTCCAACCATCTGCACAATGCCGGAAATTCACAAATACCTCCCCCTCCACACCCCTATTACCAGAAGTAATTGCCTTTCAGGTATTCCATTCAGATTCCTCAATAGAAGGAAGGGGTCGCACCCAGCCTGGATTGCGCACTCTACCTTTTCCATGGCTTTTGCAACTGCTTCCCCCCCCCCCCCCCCTCACCCCACCTATATATCTCTGGCCACTTTCCTCATACCCTCCATGCATCTGACGAAGTGAGCTGTGTTTCTCGAAAGCTTATGCTACCATAAAGCTTGTTAGTCTTAAAGGTTCTACTGGGCTTTTTACTATTTCACACCCCCAGTGGACCCCCGTTCCATGCCCTGTTCTTTGTAGTCCTGCTAAAAACTACACTGATTGGCGCCTTCCAGAGCTGTACCCTGATTATCATTGCCTGTGTCTTAAATCTTAGAATTTCTTGAACACCACATGAACACCTGAATCTGCCTTAGCCTTGGTCCATCAAGGTCAGCACTGTCTTACTCAGACTGGCAGTGGCTCTCTGAGGTCTCAGGTAACAGGTCTTTCACATCACTTCCAACCTGATCCTTTTAACTGGAGGTGCCGGAGACAGATCCTGGGGCCTTCTCCATGCAAAGCAGAGCATCTGTTGCTGAGCCATAGCCACTCCCTCCAGGACACATTTATAAGAACATAAGAGAAGCCAAGTTGCCGCATGACAGAGTGAGCTCCCGTCTCTAGTTCCAGCTCCTGCCAACCTAGCAGTTCGAAAACAAGAAATTGCAAGTGGTGGGAAGGGAACAGCGTTCCGTGCGCCTTGGTGTTTAGTCATGCCGGCCACGTGACCACAGAAATGTTTTCGGACAGTGCTGGCTCTTCGGCTTTGAAACGGAGATGAGCACCGCAACCCTAGAGTCGTACTCGAATGGCTTTCGAGCAAGTGAACCTTTACCTTTTTAAGAGAAGCCAATGTTGGATCAGGTTAATGGCCCATCTAGTCCAACACTCTGTGCCAAAAATACCAGGTGCCACCAGGAGGTCCAGCAGTGGGGCCATGACACTAGAAGCCCTCCCACTGTTGCCCCCCCCAAAAAAGCACCAAAAAGACAGAGCATCCCTTGCCCCAGACTGAGAGTTCCTATCTATACCTTGTGGCTAAGAGAGCCAGTTTGGTGTAGTGGTTAAGTGCACGGACTCTAATCTGGGAGAACCGGGTTTGATTCCCCACTCCTCCACTTGCACCTGGCTGGATGACCTTGGGCAAGCCGTAGTTCTGATAAGAGCTGTTCTCGAAAAAGAGCAGTTTCTCTCAGAGCTTTCTCAGCCCCACATACCTCACAGGGTGTCTGTTGTGGGGAAGGGAAAGGAGTTTGTAAGCCACTCTGAGACACCTTTGGGTAGTGAAGGGCAGGGTATAAATCCATTCTCTTCTCCTCTTCTTCTTCTTCTTCTTAATAGCCACCGATGGTCCTCTGCTCCATATGCTTATCTAATTCCCTCTTGAAGCAATCCATGCCTGTAGCCACCGCCGCCTCCTGTGGCAGTGAATTCCATGTGTTCATCACTCTTTGGGTGAAGAAGGACTTCCTTTTATCCGTTCTAACCCGACTGCTCAGCAATTCCATGGAGTGCCCACGATTTCTTGTATGGTGAGAAAGGGAGGAAAGCACCTCTTTCTCTACCTGCTCTATCCCATGCATCATTTTGTAAACCTCGATCATGTCACCCCTCAGCCGTCGTTTCTCCAAGCTAAAGAGCCCCAAGCGCTTCAACTTTTCTTCATAGGGAAAGTGCGCCAACCCTTTTATCAGTCCAGTTGCCCTTTATCTCGTTGTCCTGAGATTGTAGACTGGGAACATCGAGGCTCTGGTTGTTGTGTGGGTATCACGGGTGGCGAAGAACCATTTCCTGTCAGCTCGTGGCCCACCTCACGCCGTCTGTGTCAAGTATTTATTTCTGCTTGAAACCGAAGCTGCACGTCAGCTGAGTGACACCTTAGACGGAGTTCGTTTCATGTTTCATCCTGCCCACGGCGGCATCAAACAGTCCCTTAAGTCTCGTCCTCCGTTGTCTTGACAGCCTCTTCCTCAGGGCCGCAGGGAGCGAGCGACAATTCCGTTTAGGACTGGGAAGGACTCGAGGAGCCTGAACAGGGGGAAAGATGGCGCACCACACTCAGGGGTTGTTCAGTGCATTGAACACAGAGGACATTCAGATATCTTTAAGTGGGTTTTTCAGAGCCAGGGTGGTAGAGAGTTGGACTATGAAGCAGGAGACCCAGTGCAAATCCGTGTTCTTCCATGAACCTGGGGTAAAGGTAAAGATTCCCTTGCTCGAAAGGCAGTCGAGTCCGACTCTAGGGTTGCGGTGCTCATCTCCGTTTCAAAGCCGAAGAGCCAGCGCTGTCCGAAGACGTTTCCGTGTTCATGTGGCCGGCATGACTAAACACCAAGGCGCACGGAACGCTGTTCCCTTCCCACCGAAGTGGTACCTATTTATCTACTTGCAACTTCTTGCTTTCGAACTGCTAGGTTGGCAGGAGAACCTGGGGTACAGTTTCTCAGCCTGTCCAACTTTATGGGGTTGTAGTGGGTAGGGTTGCCAAGTCTGACCTTTGCTTTAGCGGGGGGAGTCCTGGATGTTGCTGGGAGCTTTCCCGTGCACCACGGTGACGCCACCTGGAAGTGATGTCATCGCGTCGGGCACGTTGGGGGCGGGGCCACGATCATTCAAGGGAAAACCATAGACCCACCTACCTCACAGGGTGTCTGTGGTGGGGAGAGGAAGGGAGAGGAGTTTGTCAGCCGCTCTGAGACACCTTTGGGTTGAGAAGGGCGGGGTATAAATCCAATCGCTTCTTCTTCTTCTAATCTGGGAGAACCGGGTTTGATTCCCCACTCCGCCACTTGCACCTGCTGGATGACCTTGGGCAAGCCGTAGTTCTGATAAGAGCTGTCCTTGGAAAAGAGCCGTTTCTGGAAAGAGCTCTCTCAGCCCCGCCTGCCTCACAGGGTGTCTGTGGTGGGGAGGGGAAGGGAAAGGAGTTTGTCAGCCGCTCTGAGACACTTTTGGGTTGTGAAGGGCGGGGTATAAATCCCATCTCTTCTTCTACCCTTCTTCGTCTTCCCTCTGTAGCCACGCACACAGAGGATTTGGCTGTAGTGGGCATGGCCAACTCTGAAGCCAGCCGGAACTCCGTTCCTGTGCGTTCCCGCCCCAAAATAGCCCTGGGAACATCTATCATGGCCACCGGGTTGTTACTGCCACCAGCACTTTGTTTTTGTTTGCTTTTTTGTTTTATTTTGAACTATGACTTGGTATGTTTTGTGGTTTAATATTTTTTAATCCTTAATGTAAGCCGCCCTGAGCTTGCCTGAGCCGCGGACGGTGGGATAAAAATTGAATAAATGAATGAATTAATTAAAGAGTAGAACAGCCGACTTGAGTGTAGTACAGGCCCGTAGCTATGGTGGGGCTTTTGGGGGCTCCGCCCCCTTTGGTAGAGGCACCGCCCCACGAGAATCTCTCCTTTCTTCTGGTCCTTAAGACTAGAAGGTATACATGAAAATTCCTGTGCACCATGCCTGACGAAGGCACAGATGTTGAGCTGGGGATGGCTAAGCAGGATTCCCAGGGGCTGGCAGCATAACCACGCACGGGTGTGGATTTAGTGCCAGTTCCAGAATCCAGATTTTCTCTGGGCACGGGACTTTTTATCTTACATTGCTTGTATGGATTTCTGGCTGTGATAATAAATAACACTCAGCTGGGGCATTGTCCTCTTCCCTCTCCTGGGCGAATCGCTTCTGCAGATCCATCCCAAATTACATTTTCTCTCTCCCTCGCTTCCAGCTGCGGCAGAGGACGGCTTCACATTGCTGAGTCATGGCTCCGCCAGTGATGACTCATGTTTCTGTCAAGGATCCTTTATCATCCTCCCGTTCTGCACAGCGGTAGACGTTCTACTGGGGTGTTCTCGCTCCCCCCCCCCCCGCCCCCCCTTTTTTTTTTTTAGCACAATTAAATGTTGTCTTGTTGTTTCTGGTACGGTGGCAGTGGAGGAGACACAAGGCCAGCGTATTGCAGACACTCCACGCCGCAGGAGCCTGCGGCATTTGAAAGCAAGAAATAGATCTTTACTTAATTTATTTCTATTTTATTTCCTGTATTTATATCCCGGCTTTCACTCCAGAGCAGACCCAAAGCAACTTACAGCCTTCTCCTCCATTTTATCCTCACAACAGCCCAGTGAGGTAGGTTAGGCTGAGAGAGTGTGACCAGCCTAGGGTCACCCAGCGAGCTCCCGTGGCAGAAATGATCTTGTTTGCCCTCCATAATGAAAGGTCTATAGACTTTTTTTTTTTTAATTCAGAGGAATATTGAAATAAATATGGTTAGTCTTTAAGGTGCCACTAGAGTTTTGTGTTATTTTGGTGTACTGCTTAAGTGCGCGGACTCTAATCTGGGAGAACTGGGTTAGATTCCCCACTCCTCCACTTGCAGCTGCTGAATGACCTTGGGCAAGCCATAGTTCTGGCACAGCTGTCCTTGAAAAAGAGCAGTTTCTGTCAGAGCTCTCTCAGCCCCGCCTACCTCACAGGGCATCTGTTGTGAGGAGGGGAGGGGAAAGGAGTTTGTAAGCCGCTCTGAGACTCCAAGTGAAGGGCGGGGTGTAAATCCAATATCCCCTTCTCTCTTCGTCTCTCTTCATCTATCTTCTCCTCTCTTCTCCTATCTTCTCCTCTCTTCTCCTCTTTTCTCCTCTCTTCTTCTCTTTTCCTGCTGCAACAGCAGCCCTGACCTGGATAGCCCAGGCTAGCCCTATCCTGTCAGATCTCGGAAGGTAAGCAGGGTCAGCTAGCATTTGGATGGGCGACCTCCCAGGAACACCAGGGGCATGTCATGCCTGCCCCCAACCCAGCGCCTGGGAGCTCTAAAACTGATGACTCCGTGCCTTTAACACCATCGGAGGCACGGGAGTCTTTGCCAAAACTAAGTACCGGAAAGGATGAGCACCAGCCTCCAGAACAGCCTGCACCTGAAACAGATCAGGCGGTGCCTGGCCCTAGCAGCACGCCACCCGATTCTCCCCCACCTGTCGACCGGCTGAAGGATCGGAGACGCCGGGACTTGGCAACCAGACGCAAAGAGGCACGCTTGCGCGCTTGGAGAACAATAAGCCCAGAGTTCTAGCGGAATCAAGGACTTTGCGAGGCAGTGCTAATGAGGCACCAATGAGTTAACAACCCAGCGAGCTATTTGAATAGGTCGCTGACTGCTGGCTAATTGCGCTGGCAAACTCGTCCTTCAGACCAGAAGCTCTGCACCTCTGACTCTTTTCCTGGTATCCGGCTACTGACTGGCTTCCTGGCTCCTGACTCCTGGCTCTTGATCCTCGGCTCTGCACCCTGACTTCGACGCTTGCCTATCTGGACTCTGACTCTCGGTAACGCCAGGGGTCGTTTCATAGAAAAAGAGCTAGGGGAACTTATTAGCATAACTCATTAGCATATGCCACACCCCCTGACATCATCGGAAGTGTGTCATAAGGCCACACCCCCTGACATCACTGGAAGTGTGTCATAAGGCCACACATCCCGCCCCCAAAAGTCCTGGCCACCGCCGCCGGCCTTGCAGCTCCACTGCCAAGCCCCATGATGGGCCCGGCGGTGGACCTGCAAGGCCGGCGGGAGTTCGAGGAAGCCCCGCAAAGGCCCTCCCTGGCCCCAGGCAGGCAGGGGTGTGGAGAGGCAGGGAGGAAGCAACTTACCCTCCCTCTTCTCCTGCCTCCTCCTGGCTGAATGAGGGCCGGAAGTGGGGCGGCCGGAAGCAGGGGGCGGGGCTTCATCATGTGCCCCGCCCCCGTACCTCACCCGGGGGAACTGCGATCCCCCGCGATCCCCCCCGAAATGACCTCTGGGTAACACTCTGACGACGGCCTGGCTTTATGGATTGGGATTTCTGCTCTGGTTGTTTTGCTCTCTCTCTGGCTTGACTTTCGTACTGGACTGTGAACTCCCCCTCTCTGCCTTGCCCCACTGGCGGAGAGGCAGGCATTGGCAAATCCCCTGTTGTCAGGAGGGTCCACCAGCAGGGCCGGATTAGGCTAGGCCGGACTATCAGACTGCTCAGGCTGTCTTGTGTGGGGGGTGTTAAGTGCCGTCAAGTCCCTCCTGACTTACGGCCACCCAGTGAATGAATGTCCTCCAAGACGTGCTATTGTTAACGGGCTTGCTCGGGTCTTACTGACTGTGGGCCGCAGCTTCTTTGATCAAATCAGTCCATCTCCCGTTGGGTCTTCCTCTTTTCCTGCTGCCTTCTCACGGTTGTCTTTTCCAGTTACTTCTGTCCAGGGGTCATTTTGTAGAAAAAGAGGTGCAGGAGCTCATTAGCATAACTCATTAGCATAACTTATTTGCATAGGCCACACCCCCTGACATCACCGGAAGTGTGTCAGAAGGCAACACCCACCGCTCAGGCTCCACTGGACTGTTTTGGCTGGCTAGCTATTGGGGCAGCGGGGGGACGGGCAGTTTTGGATGGCTAGCTATTGGGGCAGCGGGGGGACGTGCAGATCTGCCCTCGCAGAGGAGGGAGAGCTTGTACCTGAATAAAACTTGGGGTGATTTCCCACAAGTGCTGCTCCGCACTCACTCCTCCCTTTTGCCCCGATGGTACTCTGTGGCACTGTAACCCACTGAAGTCTCTGTCCTCCCCCGGCTCCATTCCCACATCTCCAGGAGTTTCCCAGCATTGTTGTTGTTGTTTAGTGTTATTAATCTTATGATATCTGATGTTTTTATATTGTTTCAGATGGCTTAATGTCATGTTGTAAAACGCCCAGAGCCCGGCGCAAGTCAGGATGGGGCGATTAATAAGTCTAAGCCAGTTTGGTGTCATGGCTAAGTGCGCGGACTCTGATCTGGGAGAACTGGGTTAGATTCCCCACTCCTCCACTTGCACCTGGCTGGATGACCTTGGGCAAGCCGTAGTTCTGATAAGAGCTGTTCTTGAAAAAGAGCAGTTTCTGTCAAGAGCTCTCTCCTCCCCACCCACCTCACAGGGTGTCTGTTGTGGGGAGGAGAAGGGAAAGGAGTTTGTAAGCCACTCTGAGACTCCCTTGGGTTGTGAAGGGCGGGGAATAAATCCCAACTCTTCTTCTAATAATAATAAATAATCAGGGGTCATTTCCTGCAGAAACTGGGTTTGATTCCCCACTCCTCCACTTGCACCTGGCTGGATGACCTTGGGCAAGCCGTAGTTCTGTCAGAGCTGTCCTTGAAAAAGGGCAGTTTCTGTCAAGAGCTCTCTCAGCCCCACCCACCTCCCAGGGTGTCTGTTGTGGGGAGGGGAAGGAGTTTGTAAGCCGCTCTGAGACTCCCTTGGGTTTTGAAGGGCGGGGTATAAATCCCAAGTCTTCTTCTTCTAATAATAAATAATCATGGGTCATTTCCTGCAGGAGCGAACAGGAGCGGAGCTCCAGCATTAAAGAGCCCAGGGGGCGGGCACATGCAACAAGCCCCACCCCCTGCTCCTAGCAGCCCTCAGTCAGAGCAAGAAGCAGCCAGGAAAGCTGCAGAGCCCCCCCAAAACAGTCCAGTGGCACCTTTAAGACCAAGTTTTATTCATGTACAAGCTCTCCCTCCTCTGTGAGGAAAGATCTGCACGTTCCCCCCCCCCAATAGCTAGCAACCCAAAACAGTCCAGTGGAGCCTGAGCGGTGGGTGTTGCCTTCTGACACACTTCCAGTGATGTCAGGGGGTGTGGCCTATGCAAATAAGTTATGCTAATGAGCTCCTGCGCCTCTTTTTTCTACGAAATGACCCCTGTAAATAATCATCATCAGAAGCTGGAAACCCTATCCCCCCACCCTCTGCCGGTGGCCAGCAGGGACCTGGCGACCCTATATCTTACTGAGAATTAAAAGAGCCACAAAAGAGAATAAACTTCCAACTGGAACTAAACAGAGAATATATTAAATTGGATGCAAACAGTTAATGGGTTTTGACGAGTGCATTGCCTCCCAAGAGCAGTGGGCCCATATATTCTCTTCTGTTGGCAAGGTACCCTTTCAGAGAGACTCCTTTAGACAACTAGAAAGGGGTGAGCGCTTGCCTCCCAATCAGTATTTTCTCCATCTGGTATACAGGCTGAAGTCCAGTCCTTCCTTACATAATATTAGTTGCTTGTTGTTGTTTTTTCAAATCTGGCCACCAGGTGACACCGACCCTGCAGGTGGAAACCCACAGAGATCTGTTGGAAGTGCCCTTTTCAGTGATCTGGTCATGCATGCCTCCTGTGGACATTTCAGCTTTGCGTGACGGAGGGGAGACGTGGGCGGTTATCTGCCAGAGCCTCTGACTCCGTTCCCACGTATGGATCCTTCGTCACCACCGTTAGCCTTGGCGGGACAATGATAATTCCCCGTTCCTATTTTCCACGGATTCTTTTTCCAGTCCTCCCACACTACCGTTTGTCACCATGGAGAAACTAACTCTCCCGGATGTCTTACTCTTTCTCGCTCTTCTTTTTAATACCGATGGGTAGGGCTGAGAGGATGTTTCGTTCAGCCTTTTGTTTGGCGACGAGGAGCCTAGATTTTCGGCGGGTACGCTTTGGAGAGCCCAAGTTCCCTTTGTCTGATGAAGGGAGGTTTGGCCCTTGAAAGCTTATATCCCGAAAAATCTTTTTTTTTTTGGTCTCTGAAGTGCGACTAGACTCGAATCTAGTTGTTCTCCTGAAGACCAACATGGCTACCCAATGAAACGAAAGGACCCGAGACCCAGCTAGGAATTGGGGCTAATTCACACAGGAGGCCTACTGATAGTTTCAAAGGGTAGCCGTGTCAGTTTCAAAGGGTAGCCGTGTCAGTTTCAAAGGGTAGCCGTGTCAGTTTGCAGTAGAACAGCCAGTTTCAAGTCCAGTGGCTCCCCAAAGACCCAACAAGATTTTCGGGGTATAAGAAAAGAAGAAGAGATTGGATTTATACCTCACCCTTCCCTTGGAGACTCAGACCGGCTTGCAAACGCCTTTCCCTTCCCCTCCCCACAACAGACACCCTGGGAGGTCGGTGGGGCTGAGAGAGCTCTTTCGAGGACTGCTCCTGAGAGAACAGCTCTGAGAGAACTTGTGACTGACCCGAGGTCACCTAGCTGGCTGCATGTGGAGGAGTGGGGAATCAAACCCGGTCCTCCCAGATTATCATAGAATCATAGAATGTTAGAGTTGGACGGGACCTTGCAGGTCATCTAGTCCAACCGACTGAGCTCTGCACGAGCACAGCCGAAAGAGAGCCCTACAACATACCCGAAAAATGGTCATCCAGCCTCCGTTTGAAAATGTCCAGCGAAGGAGCATCCACCACCTCCCAAGGCAGACTGTTCCACTGCTCAACCACTCTGACAGTTAGGAAGTTTCTCCTGATATTTAGCCGGTAACGACTCCCTTGTAATTCCCACCCATTAGATCTAGTCTTGCAATCCGGAGCCAGAGAGAATAGATCCGCTCCATCTTCTACATGACAGCCCTTCAGATATTTGAAGACTGCCATCATGTCACCTCTAAGCCTTCTCTTTCCCAGGCTAAACAGACCCAACTCTTTCAGCCTTTCCTCGTAAGACTTGGATTCCAACCCTCTCACCATCCTGGTTGCCCTCTTCTGGACACGCTCGAGCTTGTCAACATCCTTCCTAAAATGTGGTGCCCAAAACTGGACACGGGACTCCAGGTGAGGCCTGACCAGAGCAGAATAGAGTGGAACGACCACCTCCCGTGATCTGGACACAGGGCTTCTGTGAGTGCATCCTAAGATTGCATTAGCTTTCTTCGCAGTCACATCGCACTGCAGGCTCATGTTTAGCTTGTGATCAACCAGATTAGAGTCCACCACTCTTAACCACTACACCAAACTGGCATTCAAGCATTCAAGAGTCAAAGCTCTGGCTCTCAAACATTTGGTGTTTTTGCCAGGGGTCATTTCCTGCAGGAGCGCACAGGAGCGGAGCTCCGGCAGTAAAGAGCCCAGGGAGCGGGCACATGCAACAAGCCCCACCCCCTGCTCCCAGCAGCCCTCAGTCAGAGCAAGAAGCAGCCAGGTAAGTTGCAGAGCGCCCCCCGGTCCAAAACAGTCCAGTGGCACCTTTAAGACCAAGTTTTATTCAGGTACAAGCTCTCCCTCCTCTGCGAGGACAGATCTGCACGTTTCCCCCCTCCCCAATAGCTAGCAATCCAAAACAGTCCAGTGGAGCCTGAGCGGTGGGTGTTGCCTTCTGACACACTTCTGGTGATGTCAGGGGGTGTGGCATATGCAAATGAGTTATGCTAATAAGTTATGCTAATGAGCTCCTGCACCTCTTTTTCTATAAAGTGACCCCTGAAAGCAGCAATCAAAACACTGTATTTCTGTAACAATCTATTGCAACAGTCTTATAGTTCTTCTGAATTCCCAGGTTTCTTTCTTTGTTCTTCAAATAAGCCCTTTTCATTATGGGGATATAAGGGGAAAAGGCATCTCTCAATGAAAAGTGCTGGAGACTTTTAAAATGAAAGTTGGGAATTCGGAGGCACTCGTGTAATTGTTGCGGTGGACTGTTATAATAGTACAGCCATATAACAATCTAGCGATTGCTCTTTTTTAACCAACAAAAGAGTCCTCAAACATCCCTCTGGCAATGCACTGGGGATGTGTTAGAAGTGTTGCCAATCTCCAGGCGGCTGGAAGCAAGCGGAGCAACCATGATATATTATGTCAAAAGAAAAAGTCCACAAACTTATAAGTTCTCATCTAATATCCAGTTTACTGAAGCTAATCAGTTTTTCAAAAATAATTCATAATGATGCCATCCACACAACGGACTATGCATATCAAGTCTCCTTTCGTTCAAAAACTTTATTAGAGTGTGTAGGGTTGCAATTTCAATATATAATTAATTCATTTAACTTGCAATATGGCAAATTGGATTTGATGAATGTCACGATGAGAATTTGCCATATTGCGTGTTAAATGGATTAATTCTATATTGAAATTTCAACGCCACACACTCTAACAAAGTTTTTGAATGGAACGAGACTTGAAGGTAACATTGAATGTGAGATTCCTATATAGGGTAAGGTGGATTTACTTGTCAACTTTTATACTGGCTTTATTTTATAGAGACTGATAAACCAATGTAATGTAACGTAATTTCAGTGTAATATCACTGGAATTCTGTGTTTATAGATTTGTTCCTGAGGAAAGACCAGAGGTCTGAAACACTTAAATATCCGGAATAAGTGTTGAAAGAGAGATTGAATTTGGAGCAGACTGCTTTTGAGAATACAAGGCTGTTAGAAGGATATTGACTGAGAGAGTCTGGAGCAGACTGCTATGTGTAATTTTATTGACCTTTGTATTTTTTTCTATGACGGAATAAGTGGTTGTTTTTCATGACCAGACACTAAATGATGTTATGGCTTTAATCTAGTCTCTTTTGTTATTGTATTGTTCTCTGGGCATCTGGCACACATCTGTATATATTTTTTCCTACCTGGAAGTTGGCAATCATAGACTGGTGGCAACCTTTCTTTGCCAAGAAAAGTAACAGGGCATAGAGGTGAATATATGGCTGCAGAGGTGAATATATGGAAGTCTTGGGATTGTATGTAATATAAACTATATTGAGCACCATTACAGTATTTATGAGCAAATTTAAAGAAGCGTCGGTGCACATTTGTTGCCATCTCATGGTATATATTTTGTTCAGATTAGGTTATATGTCCGTGAGCCTGCAGTTGGGTGTGTGTCTCAGGATTTTGCCAGTTAGAATTAAAACGACAGGTTGCTTCTGCTGAGTTTGGGTTTTGCCTTTGTGGTTTAAGCAAGTATTTCTACGCAAGCACCGGCAAAAAGAAGAAGAAGAAGAGAAGAGATTGGATTCATATCCTGCCCTTCACTACCCAAAGGAGTCTTAGAGTGGCTTACAAACTCCTTTCCCTTCCCCTCCCCACAACAGGCACCCTGTGAGGTAGGTAGGGCTGAGAGAGCTCAGACAGAAATGGCTCTTTTTCAAGGACAGCTGTGCCAGAACTATGGCTTGCCCAAGGTCATCCAGCCAGGTGCAAGTGGAGGAGCGGGGAATCAAACCCGGTTCTCCCAGATTACAGTCCGTGCACTTAACCACTGCACCAAACTGTGGGCCAGCAATCAGGTTATAAATTGTACCAGTAAATAAATTAACATGTGAAAGTTGTCTCTTGGTTCCGCTGTGAGTGAGAGACTGGACAGGCAAGTGTGAATTTGCTTCGCGTTTTAGTTCACAGGGGATCCGAACCAACCCATTAAGCGCATTTGTAAAGCCGCCTTCCTGCTTTTGTCTCTAATGGTATTTAAAATCAATCGTTAATGCCTGGTGTGCAGCGCTGGTCTTTCACCAGCACCAGGGCTGTGCTTGAAATCTTTGAAGCATTTCCTGCTTTAATGGGGCTTTGCTCCATTTACAAGTAAGCAATCATTTTATTTATTTTGTTTTTCTGAAACATTGATTAGCTGCTTTTCTCACCTGTGGAACTCCCAAGGAACTGGCTGGCCACTGTGTGAGACAGGATGCTGGACTAGATTGGCTTTTTGGTCTGATCCAGCAGGGCTCTTCTAATGTACTTTTGAAGGCCTCAGCCTCAGTGCCCTGTTGCTGGCCCTCCAGAGGAACTGGTTTGTCCCTGTGTGAGACAGAATGCTGGACTAGGTGGACCACTAGTCTAATCTAGCAGAGTTCTTCTGATGTTCCTATGAAGGTCTTGGCCTCAGTGCCCTGTTGCTTGGGTCCTTGGGCCAATCTGGCCCTGAGAAAAATTCCTTCCTGACCCAAAAGTGGTGATTGGCATTACCTGGGATATGTAAGCAAGGGCCATGAGAGCCAGTTTGGTGTTCTGGTTAAGAGCGCAGACTCTAATCTGGGAAAACTGGGTTTGATTCCCCACTCCTCCGCTTGCAGCTGCTGGATGACCTTTGGAAAGCCATAGTTCTGGCAGAGCTGTTCTCTCAAGAAGAAGAAGAGGAGATTGGATTTATACCCCACCCTTCACTACCAAAGGAGTCTCAGAGCGGCTTACAATCTCCTTTCCCTCCCCCTCCCCACAACAGGACACCCTGTGAGGTAAAAGAAGAAGAAGAGATTGGATTTATCTCCCGCCCTTCACTACCTGAAGGAGTCTCAGACCGGTTTACAAACTCCTTTCCCTTCCCCTCCCCACAACAGACACCCTGTGAGGCAGGCGGGACTGAGAGAGCTCTGAAAGAAACTGATCTTTTTCAAGGACAGCTCTTATCAGAACTATGGCTTGCCTAAGGTCATCCAGCCAGGTGCAAGTGGAGGAGTGGGGAATCAAACCTGGTCCTCCCAAATTAGAGTCCGTGCACTTAACCACTACACCAAACTGGCTCAAGGACAGTTCTGGAAAGAGCTCTCTCATCCCCGCCTACCTCACAGGGTGTCTGTTGTGGGGAGGGGGAGGAGACGATTAGATAGGAGGAGCAGACAATTAGATAGGATAGTGAGGTCAGCACCTTTCCTCCTTTTAAGCAGCATTCCTTGTCTGTCTCCTGATTGTTGTTCTTAGGGGAAATATCCTGCTTCTTCTCGGAAGTTCCACACTCAGTCTACCCTCTCTCTCAGCCAGGGATGTGGTTAGGAGGACTCTATCTCTGTGTCTCCTCTTTACTATCAAGTAGGTTAGTTCCTACATAAGCCTTTATCTACACTTTAACCAGGTTGTGTACTGTTGCTGTGTAAGTACTCTGCCAACACGCTGAAAAGCTGTTGCCCCGAAAACCCCACGGGGTCACCACAAGACTGTCCACCACCGCATGTGTAACTCTCCCAGATCTGGATGGTCCAGGCTAGGCCAATCTTGCCAAATCTCAGAAGCTAAGCAAGATCAGCCCTGGTTAGTACTTGGATGGGAGACCACCAAGGAAGTCAAGGGTTGCTACTAGGAGTGTGCATTCGGTAAAGCCGAACCAGGGGAAAAACCCGAAAAAACTTTTGGGGCATTTTTCAGGTATTCGGCATACCAAATCAGATCCCCTGAGCTGATTCAGCTGCCGAATACTGAATGCCGAAACCGCCCCAAAAATGTTTGGGTTTTTTCGGCTTTCTTGGGGAGATACTGCTGCCTGCCTTTTTCCCATCCCCATAGGAAACCATGGAGGATTGGGGGCACCCTCTTTGGATGCCCCTAGAATTGGACCCCCTGGTCCAATCCTTTCCAAACTTTGGGGGTCTTTTGGGGAGAGGCTCCAGCAGCTACAGAACAGATTTGGTGCCTCTACCTCAAACCCCCTTCCCACAGCCCCCTGTATACTTATTAGAAGATTTTTGCCATTGACTACAATGGCCCCATAGGATATAATGAAGTTGAAAACTTTCGGGAATACCGAATATTTTCGGGTACCAATAGAATACCGGTATTGATATTTAGGTATATTCAGTAATCCCAAAAAAATCGGCTTTATTATACCCGAATCTGAAAATAATTTTTTTTTCCTGCACACCCCTAGTTGCTACACAGAGGCAGGCAATGGCAAACTACCTCTGTTCATCTGCCCTGACCAAGATCCCCCAAGCTATCTCATCAGATCTCAGAAGCTAACAGGGTCCATCCTTGTTCATGACTTGGAAGGGAACCAAGGAGGTTCAGGGTTGCTATGCAGAGGTAAAGGTAAAGGTCTCCCTTGCTCGAAATCCAGTCGATACTGACTCTAGGGTTGCGGTGCTCATCTCCGTTTCAAAGCCGAAGAGCCAGCGCTGTCCGAAGACGTTTCCGTGGTCATGTGGCCGGCATGACTAAACACCAAGGCGCACGGAACGCTGTTACCTTCCCACCGAAGTGGTACCTATTTATCTACTTGCAATTTCT
>NW_015169324.1:34873-42375 GCF_001447785.1 Gekko japonicus
GAACTGCTGAACTACCGACCTTCCACAGCCTGCAGTTCAGCGTCTTAACCACTTGAGCCACCACTGTTGCGTGTCTTGACCTGGACGGCCCAGGCTAGCCCAATCTTGCCAGATCTCGGAAGCTAAGTGAGGTCAGTCATGGTTAATACTTGGATGGGAGACCACCAAGGCAATCCAGGGTTGCTACGCAGAGGGTGGGCAACGGCAAACTGTATGTCCCTTGCCTTGAAAACCCTACAGGGTTGCCATAAGTCAGCTGCGACTTGACAGCCCCGTGTTCTTTTAATTTGTTGTTTTACGATACTGCCAGGAGAGTGGATTTCCCCCACTTGATGCTGCAGTCTGCGGCAGGCTTCAGCCGCTCACTCCCTCTCAGCATGCTGGTGAGCTGGGTGATGACTAATCTTGGCGCATTAGCCAAACCCCCCCCCTGCTGTTCGGCATCCTGGGGAGGCAAGCTTCATCAATTTAGGGGCTTTTATCGAGCGAGGCAGGCTGACTTTTGTGCACGGTTAGACATGTCCCCCCCCCATGCACACACTCACATACCAGCCTTCCTCCCTGCTTGCCTTCATTTGGGGGAATGACAGGATGCAACTGAGATTGGAGTTGGCTAAACGTCTCCAGTCGTTCCTCCTTCCCGAGATACTGCAAAGCTCAAAACGGTTTGTTCTTGGCGGAGAGAGCTTAATGGCACCTTTGAAGAGAAGAGAAGAAGACAAAGAGATAGGATTTATACCCTGCCCTTCCCTCGGAGTCTCAGAGTGGCTTAAAAACTCCTTTCCCCTCCCCTCCCCTCCCCTCCCTCCCTCCCTCCCTACAACAGACACCCTTTGAGGTAGGTGGGGTTGAGAGAGCTCTTTGGAGGACTACCCTTTCAAGGACAGCTCTTGTCAGAACTATAGCTTGCCCAAGGTCACCCAGCAGCTGCAAGTGGAGGAGTGGGGAATCAAACCCGGTTCTCCCAGATTGGAGTCCGCGCACTTAACCACTACACCAAACTGGCTCTTGCTTACTGGTTGGGAAGAATTCTCATAGAGATACAGTGAAGTTAGACAGAAGGAAGGAGGAGGAGGAGGAGATTGGATTTATACCCTGCCCTTCACTCGGAGTCTCAGAGCGGCTTACAGACTCCTTTCCCTTCCCCTCCCCACAACAGACACCCTGTGAGGTAGATGGGGCTAAGAGAGCTCTCTTGAGAACTGCTCACGAGAGAACAGCTCTGACAGAACTATGGCTCGCCCAAGGACCTCCAGGCGCTGCGAGTGGTGGAGTCTAAGAGAGCTCTCTTGAGAACTGCTCACGAGAGAACAGCTCTGACAGAACTATGGCTCGCCCAAGGACATCCAGCAGCTGCAAGTGGAGGAGTGGGGGAATCAAGCCCGGTTCTCCCAGATTAGAGTCCGCGCACTTAACCACCACACCAAACAGCTGAAGTACTGATCCCAGGAGAACAAAGTGTGACTCCAGGGGCACCTTTAAGACCAACGAAGTTTAATTCTGGGTATAAGCTTTTGTGTGCATTGTGCTTACTTGGATGGGAGACCTCCTTGGAATACCAGCAGTTGGGAGGTGGGGGCAGGCTCTATTCAGCCACCTCTCTGAAAATCCTCCATGTACCCAGTAGGGGTCAGTCACCCAAGGTCATCATGACATCCAGGTGCACACCCACCCACACATGCACAGACAAAAAAGCTCATGCCCAGAATTAAACTTTGCTGGGCTTCAAGGTGATCCTGGACTCAAACTGTGCTCTGCTGCTTCAGCCCAACACTGCGACCCCACCCGAATCTGATTCCAGGAGAGTCCTTGATTCCTAGAACCTCCAAGAACGGCAGCTGAAATTTGATATGAAGCAGCACCCCGTTTTTGTAGGCAGTGCCCATTTGGTTTACCCTGCCTGCTTGTCAGCTAAGCAGCTGCCATAGCTGGTAGAGGGGAGTGGGGTGGAGGCCAATGCTCCCTCTAAGCTGTGGGGTCTTGTGAGCAGGGGTCATTTCGTAGAAAAAGAGGTGCAGGCGCTCATTAGCATAACTCATTAGCATAACTTATTTGCATATGCCACACCCCCTGACCTCACCGGAAGTGTGTCAGAAGGCAACACCCACCACTCAGGCTCCACTGGACTGTGTTGGATTGCTAGCTATTGGGGGGGGGATGTGCAGATCTGTCCTCGCAGAGGAGGGAGAGCTTGTACCTGAATAAAACTTGGTCTTAAAGGTGCCACTGGACACAGCAGCAGCCAAAGGGTTAACCCTACCCAGGGGAAAGAGGACAGCTTCAGGGTTTCAAGCAGGCCTCAGCCTGCGATTTACAGGAAAGTCCTTTAAAAGGTAAGCAAAGGGGGCAGATTTTTCTAGTGGTTACAGCCAATGCTCCCTCTAAGCTGTGGAGTCTTGTGAGCAAAAATTCTGCTTTGTGAGCTAGCCCCATTAAAATTGTGAGCGAGCTATTTGGCTACTTGCATAAATTAGTTTGCTCTGGAGCCCCATCTTTCCTGAGCGAAGACAAAAATGGGTGAGCTGGAGGCTAAGAACTGTGAGCTAGCTCACACTAACTCAGCTTAGAGGGGACACTGGTGGAGGATGGTATGTTTCCGTAATGGAATCTTAAGTTTCATTTCTTCCGGACTCGTCTTGTCTTCTAGCCTAGGCCGGTGACCTCGGGACCTCCCTGCTACTTTCTCTGAGAATGTAGACCCGTTAGGTTAGGCGGGCTTCTGCTTGTTCCCTGATGGAATACAAACAGAATAGAACTACTGCAAACTGTGCATATTTCAAACTTGTATTAAATGCAATAACAATATATCAAACGATGTTTTACAGAAAACAATGTTTATAAATGATGATGGATGGATGACGAACTCCCCCAGAGTTGATATTTGTTTTGAGGCGTCTTTTTCAAACATCAAAACTCATGCAAGTCTTCCAAATTGGATTTCTCCTTAATTCCTGTACATTTTGGTGTTATTCATAAGATGTTCTCAATCACAATATTGGGGGGGGACATGCAGATCTGTCCTCGCAGAGGAGGGAGAGCTTGTACCTGAATAAAACTTGGTCTTAAAGGTGCCACTGGACTGTTTTGGTTTGCTAGCTATGGGGGGGGGGAACGTGCAGATCTGTCCTTGCAGAGGAGAGAGAGCTTGTGCGTGAAGGTGGGCGGGGTGAGTTCGTCATCCATCCATCATCATTTATAAACATTGTTTTCTGTAAAACATAGTTTGATATATTGTTATTGCATTTAATACAAGTTTGAAATATGCACAGTTTGCAGTAGTTCTAGTCGGTTTGTATTCCTGTCATACTGCACCCCCCTCTATCTTTTTGGTTTTTTGTTCCCTGATTGACCCAGATCCATCAGAGGGACCCCTTTGAATTTAACTCCTCACTGCGCGCGCTTGCCATCCGTTCTAACACAGAATGTACGCACAGAAGACCTGCCTTTACGGTACTCAATAAACTTCACTCTTCTGAATGAAAGTTGTTGGGAACTGATTGCGGCGGGACTCTGACACCGCTGCGTCCTCTTCTCCGCATATAATTGCCCGGCCTCAGAAGCACAGTCCAGTGCTATCCGAGATGGCCTCTTGACTAGTCAGTTGCTTTCAAGAGGGTAGCTGGTCTGCTGTCCGGGGGCTCACAGGTGCATTCTGGGAGCCCTCCTGGAAGGCATTCTGGGAAATCTCCGGGAATCACCTGGAGATTTCTAACACCAAATGAGTCAGTTGACTTTGTTAGCAGAGTCATTAGCATAGCCGTGACTGTGAAACTAGCAGGCCATCGAGACTGGCTTCCTGCTACTTGGAAAGGGGGGGGGGAAGCACACTCTTCTAAAATGCAGAGGTAGGGGGTGAATAGGGAGGGGCCGTCTGCCATGGCCTGCCAACCTCCCTCCAGGAGACAGTGCATTTCGTCACAGTCCCAGCAGAGCATCGGGATCTGAACTCTACCTAACCAGTTTGGTGTGGTGGCTAAGTGAGTGGACTCTAATCTGGAAGAGCCGGGTTTGATTCCCCACTCCTCCGCTTGCAGCTGCTGGATGACCTTGGGCAAGCCATAGTTCTGTCAGAGCTGTCCTTGAAAAAGAGCCGTTTCTGTCAGAGTTCTCTCAGCCCCACCTACCTCACAGGGTGTCTGTTGTGGGGAGGGGAAGGGAAAGGAGTTTGTCAGCCCCTCTGAGACTCCTTCAGGTAGTGAAGGGTGGGGTATAAATCCAATCTCTTCTCTTCTCTTCTTCTTAACGTGTTCATTCTTCCAACCAGGTGGAGGGGAAAACATGTCTGGCCCACGCAATATCTTGGAGGGTTTCCCTGCAAACTTGAGGGCATGAATGTCCCAAACTGAGAAATTTTGGGGAAGATATAATTATTCAGATAAAGCACATAACTGGACAAAGTATACAATTTACTGTTGAACATATTGTCCTTAATAGATGGAAACCCAGCACCTGTTCAGACAGCATTAACAAAAGAGTGGCTTTTCTTTTATCAGCAGCTAAAAATGCTCTCACACCACAGTAGAAAAACACAATGGACCCAACTATACAAAACTGGCACTCAAAGCTTTGGAATATGTACATTATGGCTAAAATTAAAGAAAATCTCACTGATGCTTATTCGCAAGCAACTTCATCTAATTTAATTACAATATGGTTTCCCATTATACCGTATTTAACATGGCAAGAAGAAATACCACAGATAATTGACAAGCTACACCTTTAGTAGCTACTTATTTGAATAGTCAATAGATAATGTACTGTTATGATTAATAAGAACATAAGAGAACATAAGAGCAGCCAGTGCTGGATCAGGCCAATGGCCCATCCAGTCCAACACTCTGTCACACAGTGACCGAAAATACCAGGTGCCATCAGGAGGTCCAGCAGTGGGGCCAGGACGCTAGAAGCCCTCCCACTGTTGCCACCCCCCCCAGCACCAAGAATACAGAGCATCCCTTGCCCCAGACCGAGAGTCCCTATCTATACCTTGTGGCTAATAGCCACTGATGGACCTCTGCTCCATATAAGAACATAAGAGAAGCCAATGTTGGATCAGGCCAATGGCCCATCCAGTCCAACACTCTCTGTCACATGTTGGCCAAATATATCAGGGGCCATCAGGAGGTCCAGCAGTGGGGCCAGGACACTAGAAGCCCTCCCACAGTTGCCCCCCCAAGCACCAAGAATACAGAACATCCCTTGCCGCAGACCGAGAGTTCCTCTCTGTACCTGGTGGCTAAGAACCACTGATGGACTTCTGCTCCAGATGTTTATCCAATTCCCTCTTATAAGAACATAAGAGAAGCCAATGTTGGGTCAGGCCAGAGGCCCATCCAGTCCAACATTCTGTCCCACAGTGGCCAAAAATACCAGGTGCCCTCAGGAGGTCCACCAGTGGGGCCAGGACATTAGAAGCCCCCCCACTGTTGCCCCCCCCAAGCACCAAGAACACAGAGCATCCCTTGCCCCAGACCGAGAGTTCCTATCTATACCTTGTGGCTAAGAGCCACTGATGGACCTCTGCTCCAGATGTTTATCCAATTCCCTCCAATAAGAAGATTATTCTATCAGTGCTATGCTACCTTATCTGCTGTATGTTATGTTATAATTTTGATTTTCAATGGAATTGTTATTTACAAACTGGAGGGCATAATGAAGGGCGGATCAGAGGAGCAGGGAGCGTGGCGAAAGTGTTGTGTGGCTGGTAAAGGTGAGCTGATTAGCAAGCAGCTCTCCAGGCGACATCGACTTTCCCGTCTCCTTCAGCAGATGCTGACACAGCAGCAGTCCAGCAGCCTGGAAAAGAGGGAGCAGGCGGGCGTTCAAAACATGGGGCTCATGTGAACACACATGATAGCTGCCTTCTAGAAGACGAAGAAGAAGAGACTGGATTTATTCCTTGCCCTTCACTCAGAGTCTCAGGGTGATTTACAATCTCCTTTCCCTTCCCCTCCCCATAACAGACACCCTATTGAGGTATGTGGGGCTGAGAGAGCGCTTTCGAGCACTGCTCTAGAGAGAACAGCTCTGAAACAACTTGTGACCATTGTTCCCTCTAAGTTGAATTAGTGTGAGCTAGCTCATGATTTTTTAGCCTCCGGCTCACACATTTTTGCCTTAGCTCAGGAAGGATGGCTCCAGAGCAAACTAATTCATGCAGTAGCCAAATTCAGCCTTGTCTACTCAGATTGGTAGCCGCTCTCCAGGATCTCAGGCAGAGGTCTTTCAAATCACTTCTTCATAGGGTTGCCAGGTCCCTACCTCTTGGTGGCGGGAGGCTCTTGGCTCTTTGGTGTAGTGGTTAAGCTGTAGTTCTGCTAAGAGCTGTCCTTATAAATCCAATCTCCTCTTCTTCTTCAAGTACGCATGCCACGATGACGTCGCCCAGAAGTGACATCATTGCGCCAGGCACATCATGGAGGGGACACTCTAGCATTTGGCAAAAAAACCTCTATGGTCACCATAGAGTTTTTGAACGAATGCTAGAGTGTCCCCCCCATGCAACATGCCTGGCATAATGATGTCACCTCTGGGTGACGTCATCGGGCCAGGCACATCGGGCGCCATGGAGCTCTTCGGGGGCAGGGCTCCCGTGCTGGCCAACTGGCTGGCAGGAGGATCCGGGGGCCCAAATTCAGGGGGAAACCCCACCTCCATCGGGGGAATGGCAACCCTACTTCTTCACCCAAAGAGTCACCAACACGGGGAATTCACTGCCGCAGGAAGTGGCGGTGGCTACAAACATAGTTTCAAGAGGGGACTGGATCAACATGTGGCACTGAAGTCCATCAGTGGGTATTAGCCTCAAGGTACCCGAGTGTGTCGCATGACGGGGTGAGCTCCCATCTCTGGTTCCAGCTCCTGCCAACCTAGCAGTTCGAAAGCAAGCAATTGCACGTAGATAAATAGGTCCCACCTTCGGTAGGAAGGTCACAGCGTTTTTTGCACCTCAGCGTCTAGTCATGCCGGCCACATGACCACGGAAACGCCTTCAGACAGCACTGGCTCTTCGGCTTGGAAATGGAGATGAGCACCGCATCCCTACATCGGATTTGACTGGCTTTCGAGCAAGGGAAATCTTTACCTATAGAGGGAGAACTCTTCTGTGGGGCAGTGATGCTCTGTCCTCTTGTTGCTTGGGGGGCAAGAGTGGGAGGGCTTCTGGAGTTCTGGCCCCGCTGCTGGACCTCCTGATGGCACCATAGTTCTGACCACTATGTCACACAGAGTGTTGGACTGAATGGGCCACTGGCCTGATCCAACATGGCTTCTCTTACACTCTTATCACCTCCTACCTGATTCTTTTAACTGGAGATGCCGGGGACCGAACCTGGGAACATAAGAACATAAGAGACGCCAATGTTGGATCAGGCCAAAGCCCCATCCAGTCCAACACTCTGTGTCACACAGTGGCCAGAAATACCAGGTGCCATCAGGAGGTCCAGCAGTGGGGCCAGGACACTAGGAGCCCTCCCACTGTTGACCCCCCCCCCCAAGCACCA
>NW_015169324.1:42972-43351 GCF_001447785.1 Gekko japonicus
AGGAGGAGGAGGAGGAGATTGGATTGATACCCTGCCCTTCACTCGAAGTCTCAGAGCGGCTTACAATCTCCAGTTTGGTGTAGTGGTTAAGTGCGCGGACTCTAATCTGGGAGAACCGGGTTTGATTCCCCACTCCTCCACTTGCACCTGCTGATGTGACCTTGGGTCAGTCACAAGCTCTGGCACAGCTGTCCTTGAAAAAGAGCAGTTTGTGTCAGAGTTCTCTCAGCCCCACCCACCTCACAGGGTGTCTGTTGTGGGGAGGGGAAGGGACTCCCCACAACAGACACCCGGTGAGGTAGGTGGGGCTGAGAGAGCTCTTTAGAGAACTGCTCTTGAGAGAACAGCTCTGCCAGAACTGTGGCTTGCCCAAGGTCAT
>NW_015169324.1:43497-45763 GCF_001447785.1 Gekko japonicus
TGTGACTGACCCAAGGTCACTCCAGCAGCTGCATGTGCAGGAGTGGGGAATCAAACCCAGTTCTCCCAGATGAGAGACCACGCTCTTAACCACTACACCAAACTGGCTCTCATTTTTTACCTTTATGGGCATAAAAGAGGCTGATAAATTGCAATCAAGAATAAGTACAAAGGTCTGAGAGATTATAAGAACGGAGACGCAGAACAATTAATTAAGATAGTGACCAATAGCACAGATCAAGTATGTATTTAAATCAATAAATCATCAGAAACAAATAGGAAAAATAGGCGTCCAACAATTAAGATATAGTGATGTATTTGGACTTAATTGTATAGCTTCTGCTAAAAAATTTGGCAACACATGTAGAAGAAGAAGAAGAGATTGGATTTATACCCCACCCTTCACTACCCAAGGGAGTCTCAGAGCAGCTTACAAACTCCTTTCCCTTCCCCTTTCAGGTGGGGCTGAGAGAGCTCTGACAGAAACTGCTCTTTTTCAAGAACAGCTGTGCCAGAACTGTGGCTTGCCCAAGGTCATCCAGCAGGTGCAAGTGGAGGAGTGGGGAATCAAACCCGGTTCTCCCAGATTAGAGTCCGCACACTTAACCACTACCCCAAACTCAGCTTAGAGGGAACACCGCCTGTGAGGTAGGTGGGGCTGAGAGAGCTCTGACACAAACTGCTCTTTTTCAAGGACAGCTGTGCCAGAGCTATGGCTTGCCCAAGGTCATCCAGCCAGGTGCAAGTGGAGGAGTGGGGAATCAAACCCGGTTCTCCCAGATTAGTATCCGCGCACTTAACCACTACACCAAACTGATAGGGATTTGAGGGTTTGACATCTTCTAAAAGATGAACTGTTTTCCTTAACAAAGACACTGTGCTGGCGGTATTTAGACAGGAATTGTTTGTTTGTTTATTTATTTATTTTATTCAATTTATACCCCGCCCTCCCAGCTACGCGGGCTCAGGGCGGCTTACAAAAGGCATACACCAATATAAAACATGTTTAAAATCAATAAGATCACTACAATACAGATAGAGAAGCCAATACTAAAACAAGTGCTCTAGATGTCAAGTCACAAGATGGCGTCTTTCACTGCTGAACTGCAGGCTGTGGAAGGTCAGTAGTTCAGCGGTTCAAGACCCGGGTGCCGCATGACGGAGTGAGCTCCCGTCTCTAGTTCCAGCTCCTGCCAACCTAGCAGTTCGAAAGCAAGAAATTGCCAGTAGATAAATAGGGACCACTTCGGTGGGAAGGTAACAGCGTTCCGTGCACCTTGGTGTTTAGTCATGCCGGCCACATGACACGGAAAACGTCTTCGGACAGCGCTGGCTCTTCGGCTTTGAAACTGAGATGAGCACCGCAACCCTAGAGTCGGACTCGACTGGCTTCCGAGCAAGGGAACCTTTACCTTTTTATTTCACTGCTATAAAGCAAGGAGGAGACACTCTATAATGATATGAGACAACGAATCAAGAGTACCGAATTCACATAGACAAAGCCTATTTCGAGAAGGCCCTCTTACAGGGGCTCCACTCCTCTGCGTAGGAGACAGGCATGCACAGGCGCAGGAGCAGAAACAAAAATTTCAGCTCTGTCCCAGAAAGAAGGGTAGGCCCGTCTGTTATCAGACGCTCAGCAGGTCTTTCTTGGGAGCCTCGAAAACCTCTGTACTAATATTTCTCGAGAACGGGGCCTTCTCAAGGACCAGCGTGGTGTAGTGGTTAGAGACTCAGGCGACTGTCCCTGCTCTGCCATGTAGGGTTGCGAACTCTGGGATGAGAAGTACCTGGAGATTTGGGGGGAGGGGTGGCGCTTCAGTGGGGTACGATGCCATAGACTGCCCCTTCCAAAGTGGCTATTTTCTCCAGCCGAACCAATCCCCGTCACCTGGGGATCTTCTCATCCCAGGAGGCCTCCAGCCACCACCTGGATATTGAACACGGGAACCTAAGAGAAGCCACGTTGGCGGCCCTCGCCACATCCAGTGGCAGCGAGTTCCACAAGTTAACTCTGTCCCATGGGAAGAAGTATTTCCTTGTGTCCAGGGCTTTTTTTTTTGTAGAAACAGCCCAGCAGGAACTCATTAGCATAATAGGCCACACCCAACAGCAGGAACATATTAGCCTATTGGGCCACACCCCGACAGCACAGCTCATTAGCATATTAGGCTGCATCCCCCATGCCTTCCCTTGGCTTGCCCGGGCAAGCCCCCCTTTGAAGGGAAGGGAAGGCAGTTTAAACTGCCTTCCCTTGGCTTGCCTGG
>NW_015169324.1:46513-55987 GCF_001447785.1 Gekko japonicus
TGAGCGGTGGGTGTTGCCTTCTGACACACTTCCAGTGATGTCAGGGGGAGTGGCACATGCAAATACGTTATGCTAATGAGTTATGCTAATGAGCTCCTGCACCTCTTTTTCTACAAAATGACCCCTGATCAGGCGCCTTTCCTTTCCTCTGAGACGTAGGAAGCAGAGTCGGGAGGGGGGAGCTAGAGAGCTCCTGTTTGGTGGCCCGGTTGGGTTGGGGGGAGGCTCCCCGCGCCGTCCTCAGTCATCCCTGCCTTTGCCGCCGCTTCACGAACCGGATTTGCGGGAGCCGCTTTTGCCGTGTCCCATTTTGAACCCTGCTTGTTTTGTTCTTGTCCTTTTCTTTCCTTCCTTTCCTTTCTCTCGTCTTTTCCCCGTCTTGTGTCTTTGTGTGTGTCTCTCTCTTTCGTCCTGGTGGCTTTTTCCTCTCTTCTTTTTTTTGGGAAGCCGTGAGTTTTACGGAAGGAGTGGCTTTGCTTCGTTCTTTAAGTCTGCGGCGGCCCCTGCCACTCCGACTGAGAAACAGCCTCTTCTTCCTGCCTCCAGGCGTCCCTCCCCGCCCGTGAGCATGCGGGACACCTACGGCACCTCCTCGCTCAGCAGCAGCAGCAACTCCGGCTCCTGCAAGGGCAGCGACAGCAGCCCCACCCCAAGGTAACCCCGGGCTCCTGGACAGGCACTGTGCCACCAGGGGGCACCCCTGAGCTCAGAAACCCGCCCGTCAGACTCCAGCTGGGGAGTCCTGTTCGTCTCTCTGCAGCAGCAGGAAAGAGCAAGAGTCCAGGAGCAACTTCGAGGCTAACAAACTTTGCGGCAGGGGAGGAGCGTTCAGGAGGCACTGGTCCCTTCTTCAGAGACCACTGGTCCCTTCTTCAGAGACCACTTTTTCAGATATTCATCTGTACCTGAAGACGTGAGCAGCGCCTCACGGAAGCTCACGCCCTGCCACGAATGTTGTTAGTCTAAAAATACGTCCGTATGCAATCACTGCCTATATTCAATGTGTTCGAATATCGATAGATTTCTAAGGCCCTCAAGCCAAGCATTTACTGGAGGTGGACTTTTATTTCTCCAGTGTTGTAATACGAGTGGTTTAGCCGCACTAAGGACACAGGGAGTCCATTTTTGTTGACTGCCGGTTAGCCCCCGAGAGGCAGGCAGAGCGTTTAAAAGCCCAGAAGCAGAGGTCATTTCGGGGAGATCGCGGGGGATCGCAGTTCCCCCGGGTGAGGTGCAGGGGGCGGGGCACATGACGAAGCCCCGCCCCCTGTTTCTGGCCGCCCCGCTTCCGGCCCTCATTCAGCCAGGAGGAGGCAGGAGAAGAGGGAGGGTAAGTTGCTTCCTCCCCTCCTCTCCCCACCCCTGCCTGCCTGGGGCCAGGGAGGGCCTTGGCGGGGCTTCCTCGCACTCCCGCTGGCCTTGCAGGTCCACCACCGGGCCCCTGATGTCAGGGGGTGTGGCATATGCTAATGAGTTATGCTAATGTGTTCCCCTAGCTCTTTTTCTACGAAATGACCCCTGCCCAGAAACATCCTCCATGGTCAGTGAACATTCTAATGCAAAGCCTGTTTAGGTGTCAGGCCAAAAGAAAGAGAGCCGATTCTTCCCCGCAGACTAGAATGGCCATATTTTATTTCCATATTATGTATTCTGATTATCATGGATTTCAGACAGCCTTTGTATTCCGTTTCAGGAACTGGTTACTAACGTTTTCCCCCCCTGTCGTTTTGGACAGACCCGTTTTAGTAACCGGCTGTTAATGGAATATATTTACCTGTTCATACAGTGCCGGTTGTCTCCCGTCTGGGAAGCGTGTCTGAGGCGCTCTTGATGAAAACTGCTTTCTTCAGGTCTTCAATCCGTTCTTCCGGATCTGAAGCGCTACAGTGGGCTGTGTAAAATGCCCCGTAGCGCTTCCTCCAGTGAGGGGTTTTTTGCGCCCTTCCCCCCCCCCGTGTGCAATCTCTCCTCTCTCTCTCTATTGGGAGCGCTATAACGCTATAATAGGATGTCAAATTAGCGTCATAGCGCTCCCAATAAAATGTGTTTGTTTTTTTTAAAACCGTCTCAGGGAGATTTTGCGCGTGGAGGAAAATGGCGGGAAAAGAAAGCGGCACTGTTGGAAATGTCATAGGAACATAAGAGACGCCAATGTTGGATCAGGCCAAAGGCCCATCCAGTCCAACACTCTGTATCACACAGTGGCCAGAAATACCAGGGGCCATCAGGAGGTCCACCAGTGGGGCCAGGACATTGGAAGCCCTCCCACTGTTGACCCCCCCCCAAGCACCAAGAAGACAGAGCATCACTTGCCCCAGAGTCCCTATCTATACCTTGTGGCTAATAGCCACTGATGGACCTCTGCTCCATATGCTTATCTAATTCCCTTTTGAAGCCGTCCATGCTTGTAGCTGCCACCACTTCCTGTGGCAGTAAATTCCATGTGTTAATCACTCTTCAGAGACCGCTTCCTACCAGAAGGGAAATGCTGTGTGAAACAGCGGTCCCTGTATCGGTTTCCTCCATGACGGGTCAATAACGAAAACCATGTGGTTTAAACAGGTAATGTGAAATCAACCTGTATGTTTGGGAACCTGCTTTATGCCTCTCTCCCTAAAGACAATGGTAGCCCTGGACACAAAACAGGGAGGGTTCTCTGGAGTCCAGAGTTTTGCCATTCACTGTGTGGCAAACCTAACACATTGTGCCCGGGTAAAGGTTTGTCCTTGTCTTCAGTGTTGATCTGGTTCCCTTCCCCTTGCCGCGCTTCTGTATTTCTTCACCCGTCGTCTCACGTGTCTCTTGCTTCACTGCGTTACCGCTTGAAAACCAAATTACTGGTCTCCTCAATCGTTGGTGGGTTTTAGAGTGGGGATCTTGATAAAGGTCACAGCAAATGTTAAGCCTGGAAGGATTGGCGCTCAGAGCGCATGGAATTAACCAGGCAAGGTGGTGCTCGACATTGTTTTTTTCTTGGAAGCCAAAAAGTCAGGTTCCCATCCCAAGAAGCTTGCAATCTGAATCTCAAGTCAGGAGAGAGAAGGGAGAGGCAGAGGCAACGAAAGTGTTGGAAGTTCCAGGCGCGATGACCCCTGTCTCAGACCTCCAGACTTCATGGCAAGAGAGGCTAGATGGCTAGATAGGAACACCGACCTTTCTTCCTGTCTCTTCTCTTCTGCCACTGGTCTCTTTGAAATGCAGATTGTGTTCTCAGGGGCCATTTCCCCCTCCTTCTTCTCTCTCACTCTGATGAAGACGAGCTTTCTCCCTGCACACTCCAAGAGAGAGACATCCGGTCGTCTCTTGGCACCATGAGGCAGATGGGCCTCTTGCCATCTACTTCCATCCTTTAGCTAGTAAGTTAGTACCCTGTCCTGTCTCTGCTCTTTCCTACCCAAAGTGTACTTCTCAAATAAACAGAGAAGTATTTCTCTTCTAAACTTGCAACGTGGCTCTGTGTAGCTTTGTAAGCTGAGTAACCCAGTAAAGTGACGCTGCTGCATTTGTAGCTTTATCCTAACCACGCCAGTTAACCTCAATAGGTTATGGGCCCAGCATGCTTCTGCAGTGTTTGTAGCTTTATTTAAGCACTCTGCTAACTAATGGTGACTGGACTAACCAAACCAGTGAACCTCAATAGGTTATGGACTCAGCACACTTCCGCTGCGTTTGTAGCTTTATTTAAGCACTCTGCTAACTAATGGTGACTGGAGTAACTATACCAGTGAACCTCAATAGGTTATGGGCCCAGCATGCTTCCACTGTGTTTGTAGCTTTATTTAAGTACTCTGCTAACTAATGGTGACTGGACTAACCTCACCAGTTAACCTCAATAGGTTATGGGCCCAGCATACTTCCGCTGTGTTTGAAGCTTTATTTAAGCACTCAGCTAACTAATGGTGACTGGACTAACCGCACCAGTTAATCTCAATAGGTTATGGGCCCAGCATGCTTCTACTGTGTTTGTAGCTTTATTTAAGCACTCTGCTAACTAACAGTGACTGGACTAATCACACTAGTTAACCTCAATAGGTTATGGGCCCAGCACACTTCTGCTGTGTTTGTAGCTTTATTTAAGCTCTCTAACTAATGGTGACTGGTCTAACCACACCAGTTAACTTCAGTAGAAAGAAGGGAAGAGATTTGAGGAGTGGGTGAAGTAAGGCTAACCAGGGACGGATGTCAGCAAACATGGTCACCTGTTGTTTCGCTTCTGCTGAACAGCTTCCAAGTTGTTTCTCCTTCCACCAGGGACAATTCCAAGGGTTACAAGAGCTGTCAGCTGATCAATGCCACTCTGTAACCCAAGAGTCCTCACCTTTATTAGCCTGTGGGCTTCGTTGGAATCCTGACACAAGGTGGTGGCTGCAGCCACAACCACAAAATGGCCACCATGAGAGGCGGAGCCACACACAATGGAAGCCCAAGAGCAGGGGGACAAGAAGAGTAATTTTTAAAAAATGCATTGGGAAAGACGAGAGAACAAAGCCAACACTGTGATGGCAGCTAGCACCAAAATGTTATTTTAATTAGCACAACCAATCAGATCTCCAGTGTCCAATCAGCAGCTCCACCTGGTCACATCTACTTTCTAAAACATTTGGTGGACACCAGGAAAGGTGTCAGCAGGTGCCCACAGGCACTATGTTGAGGATCTCTGCGCTAACATTTTACCAAACGAGCATTGGGAGTCTTCTTGTGACTGGTTGTATCAGTGACTTTTCATGATCTTTCCAGGCGCCCGGTTAAGTACTTGCTGTGCAGCGATAACCATGGCATCAAGCCCCCAACCCCGGAGCAGTACTTGACGCCCCTCCAGCAGAAGGAGGTCTGCATCCGACACCTGAGGGCCCGGCTGAAAGACACTCATGAGAGACTGCAAGACAGGTCGGTGCCTGATCCATTCAGGTTTTGGGGGTAGGGGTGTCCGAGGCCTTGCGTCTTGAATACGGAATGCCGGACAAGCAATAATGGGTTTAAATTAAGGGTGGGAAGGTTCTGGCTGGATCTTAGGGAAAACGTTTTGGCAGGTAGAGTTGTGCAACAGTGGGATCAACTGTCTGGGGAGGTGGTGAGCTCCCCCTCCCCGGCAGTCTTGAAGCAGCAGCTGGACAAACACTTGTCTGGGATGCTCTAGGCTGATCCTGCATTGAGAAAGGGGGTTGGACTAGATGGCCTCTGTGGCCCCTTTCAACTCTGTGCTTCTATGATTCCAGATATGGGGTGCTGGACAAGAGGAGTCCACCATCTTGGTGCTCTTTTTTTTTTTTAAAGAACTTAAACACTGGGCTGGTCATGGTGTTCAATAAGAAAAGCCCTGGAAGGGTGATAGAACCAAGTGTCAAGTCTCCATTTGAGTCCAGTAGCACCAAGATTTTTGGAGTCTGAGCTTTCGAGACCCAGAGCTCCCTCTGTCAGATAGGCATTGGAATGGAGGTCCATTCCAACGTGTTATCTGATGAAGGGAATTGTGACTCTCGAAAGATCATAACCTGAAAATCTTGTTGGTGCTACTGGACTCGAATTTAGCTGTTCTCCTGCAGACCAACACGGCCACCCTCTGAGAAGATCTCCACGTTGTACAAGTTTAGCCATGTTGGTTGGCAGTAGAACGGTTAGGTTCAAATCTAGTAGTACCTGAGAGGGCCCGTTGCTCTGTGGAAGAGCCTCTGCCTTGCATGTAGAATGTCCCAAATTCAACCTCCAGCATCTCCAGTTAGAAAGGACCAGGCAGTAGGCCTCTGCTTAAGACCCTGGAGCCAACTCATTTTCCCTAGCACCAAATTTTTGGATTTTTAATGGTGCCGACTGCACAGAAGCCTATGTACTAATAGCGCCATGTGGCCTCCGTCTGTGGATACCTAAATCTGCAGATCAAGGCCACGCCAGCGCTAAGCGGATTTTTCTTCAGACTTGAGAAGTCCCCAGGTTTTCAGAAAAATCTGAAATCAAAATTAAAGTCCCTCCCCAAATACATTTGTGTTGTCTGCACACGCACAGGCAGTGCTGCTATCAGATCACAATGGAGCGGCTCCTTCGTGACCTAGTAAGAGCATTGTCTGTGCGTGCGCAGACAACACAAATGTATTTGGGGAAGGATTTAAAGCCCCTTCTACATTTTAATTTTGATTTCAGATGCTGGCAGCTGCTCTTGGCCAAAGAACGGCAGTAGCCCCTTCAACCTTGCTGTAGAGTGCTGCATTGTATATTTATTTATTTGATTTATATACCACCCTCCCCACAAGCGGACTCAGGGTGGTTTACATCAGTATCGTCAAACAATCATTTAATCACAGATTAAAACAACAGAAAACCACAAATCATAAAATCATAAGATCATAAAACATCGTGACAAGTAAAGCTCAGGTGTCAATTGTATTAATTTGAATATAGCAGTGGTGCCCCGATATTAAACTAGAACCAGGCCGCTGGTGGGGGGTTGGCCAGAAAAAGGGAGGGACTTTTCCACTAGAAGCTCAGTGGAAGAGCTCCGTCTTGCAGGCCCCGCGGAAGTGGTAAATCCCACAGGGCCCTGATTTCATGTGGGAGCTCATTCCACTCTGGTCGAGGCTAGACGGACGTCCCTGGGGCTGGGGACTGCCAGAAGATGTTGATTTGTGGACCTCGCTGTCCTACAAGGCTCATATCGGGGGGAGGTCTGGAAATGGTGGAGGAAAGTGCCAGGCTTAATAGCAGGTGGTGGAGCCCGGAGCCATGCTAGGCTTGGTGCTGGGGAGGGAGGTTATGGTATTCTCCCTGCAAGTCTCCTCCCCACCCACTGAGACATAAGGAGGGAATCAAGTGTGGGAAATTGGCAGCAATCCGGGGAAGGATTCCCCAAAAGTATCTTTGACGTGTTGGGTTTGTGAGAACTGAGTAGGAGTCGTGACTGTCGGCTTTGTTACATGGTACAGAGACTCCGAGATCGATGATCTGAAGACGCAGCTCTCGAGGATGCAGGAGGACTGGATCGAGGAAGAGTGCCATCGTGTCGAGGCCCAGCTGGCCCTGAAGGAAGCCCGGAAGGAGATCAAGCAGCTGAAGCAGGTGATCGACACTGTCAAGAACAACCTCATCGAGAAGGACAAAGGGCTCCAGAAGTACTTCGTGGACATCAACATCCAGAACAAGAAGCTGGAGACGCTGCTGCACTGCATGGAAGTCGCGCAGAATGGGACAGTCAAAGAGGAAGGCGCCGCGGAGTCGGCCGGGGGCTCCCCGGCTCGTTCGCTCACCCGCAGCTCCACCTACACCAAGCTGAGCGACCAGGGGGCAGCCGACCGGAATGTGGGCGGTTCCCAGACCATCTCGGTGGACGAGATGGCGGACAGTGGCTTCGTGGCTGCCGATGACTCTCTGAGCCGGACGGACTTACTGGAGCAGAGTAGTCTGCTGTCCTCCGGGGTGGAATGCGGTGCGGACGAGACCTCCCTTCAAACCTCGTACACCCTGGGCTCCCGGATGCCGACCAGCTCCACGTACGAGAAGCTGATGGGGTCTCAGCACAGCGTGGAGGCTGCGGTTCAGGCCACCTGCATGCAGGAGCAAGCCATACAGACGGACTTTGTGCATTATCAGCCGGATCTCGACACTATCTTGGAGAAGGTCATGAAGTCCCAGGCGTGCAGTTCGGGCACCCCCACGGCGGTATGGGTGTCTGAAGCGGAGGAGGCCGCCGAACCGAATAACTCGGAGATTCGGATAGAGAATTCCCCCGATGAGGGCGTGGATTTGGCAGCTGCCGATCCCAACTGTGCCATGGTGGTCATGGCGGGAGACCACGCAGAGGACCCCGACGGGCCGTCAGGTTCCGCGAGGTTGGTTGACGACAACAATCCAGCCGTGCACCAGCCATCAAATGCAAGTCAGTCAGTCAGCATCGTGTGCACCGCAGACGAAGAGGCTGCCGACCAGAGCCAGGAAGGGGCGGCGGCCGCATCGTTGGAGCCCAAAACTTACTGGAGCCGCCACTTCATTGTGGATCTGTTGGCCGTGGTGGTGCCGGCGGTGCCGACGGTTGCCTGGCTGTGCCGCACTCAGAGGAGGCAAGGCCAGCCCATCTACAACATCAGCTCCCTCCTGCGGGGCTGCTGCACGGTCGCTTTGCACTCCATCCGCAAGATCAGCTGCCGGTCCATCAGCAGCCCCGGCGGCGCCTGCTCCCAGCCGTGACTCACTCCTCCCTCCTGCCCAGCCAACCGCATCACGCACACGCTTTCCTCGAGAGAACGGGAAATCGCCAGAGTTTCAGTTGACCACTGATTGTAAGTTCCACGAACAAGCACCGGGAACGTTTCCTTTTCTAAGGAATTACGTATGTATGTATTTATTTTGGAACACGCCTGAGCGACTAGGCCAGAGTTCTTGCTGCCTCTCGATTTATGCAAACGACTTCGAAACGACATCCTGGGAGGCTCGGCCGCCGCTGTTTCTGACGAAAGCCTTGGAAGAATGGCAGGCCGAAGCAACGATATTCCCGCCCTCCCCATGGAAGGATCCTGGTTACATAGGTGATGTCAATTGCGAACGGCGTCCTCTCATTTCACTTCAGGAGAATTGTGGTCCCCCCCCCCAAAAAAAAACAACCGTTTGCTCATCCCGACTCTCTCCTTCCATCTCATTGGACACTTTGAGGTTTGCCACTGCCTTGGCCTATCTCTTCTTCCTTTGCCAAGCCCCACGCGGCATGCCACCGAGCTTGAATGTACCTCACCGGCCACCACCGACACCCCTTCCACTCGTGTTCCGTTGCCTTGCAGGATCAGTCCCCCCCCCCCCCGCATATCCTTCCTGGCCATGTGTCTGGTTCTGGAGGGAAGCGGGGAGGGAGGAAACGCACGATGGTCGCTCAGCTGTGGTAGAATGTATTCTCACTAGCTCCGTGGGTGACTCGGCCTAAGAGGTAGATTTGGCAGATACTTGGGGGAGAGGGACAGGTATTTCTTCCGTCCCGCAGCCAGCAAAATGATTGGTTTTGTGGTGTTTATATGGTAGAGCACAGCTGTGTTCTTAGTCCCTCGACACCCAGGGCCTTCCCAGCATTTAAAAACACAGTTATTTCTTCGTGGTGCCCGTGCACCAGAGTGATGGGTTCTCCTCCTGCCAAGAGCTACAGTTCAGAAATGTCGAGAGCATGATTTTAGGTGCCAGCTTCTCCTCTCGCACAGGGCTTCAGCTCAGACTTGGCACGACCAGGGAGTGGGGGGGTGGGAGACCCAGTTTGGTGTAGTGCGCAGACTCTAATCTGGGAGAACCGGGCTTGATTCCCCACTCCTCCACTTGCAGCTGCTGGATGACCTTGGGCAAGCCATTGTTCTGCCAGAGCTGTCCTCTCAAGGGCAGTTCTGGAAAGAGCTCTCTCGGCCCCACCTGCTTGACAGGAATTTAAAAAAAAGGTTCTAAGTGTGGGGAGTCCTGCCTCAGGCTAAGCCTGTCTATGAGCATCTAAGGACCAAAATGATGCCCTGCCATCTT